>NW_021635939.1:0-82854 GCF_004799145.2 Neltuma alba | reverse complement strand
AAAAATGAGTTTGATAATCTTTGGATCCAAAACTCTAATAAACTTATGAATCCTGTACACTTTTATAATCTTATCACAATGGGACTACGGTCGGATTCACTATGATCAATATAATCTCTTTCCAAATATACTCACATATACTTTACAACTAAACACATGCACACCTACAGGGTTTGTTTTGTGCCTGTGACCTTTGACACCAAGGAAAGGATTTGGGAGCAGCTAGGCGCGGTATGGCAATATATTTGCTCTTGGCAACCATGTTGCTTTTAATTTATTATATTCGAGATACCGTCAGATAATGAATAGAGTATTTTTTTAAGTGCTTTGATGGCAATTTATATAAACAACAAATGAGTAGTTATTGGGCCCACATCTAATTACTACCTTCAACATTTAACATAAGAGTTTATTTGACTTTTATTTTGATCCTCAATATAAGATCCAATCTATTTTATTTTTTATATTTATCCCTTTTTTTCAAAACAGTCCTCATAATAATAGTAGTTCTAGCCAATACATTTCATTAGTAAGGATATTTTAGGAAAGACCACTTATTTATTATAAATAACTAACTTAACTAGTTTTCTTAATTACTTAAATTAGTTAACTAGCTCTTATATTAAGGACTTGAGGTAATATAAGCACTCTACTCCATGACTATAGTTCTGAACTCAATACTATGTATATCTAGTCCTACGTATAAGATATATAGTTTGTAGTATAATTTATAATACAAGCTATATCTTACATTTGGGATTGAAGGTAGTATTATTAAGATCACACAAGTTCTCTTCTGTGTGGCCCTGGGTGCTGGATACCTTTTCCTGTGAGACAGGGTCTTCAAGCTTTTGTTGAATCTCATTTTTGATAAGGCATCAAAGGAACCCATTGTTCTAGAAAAAAAATATGTATAAGTTGACTTACTGTCAGCAATATATATATATTAATCGGAAAGCATAGGCGATGGAGAAGCACTAGCAGTATTCTAAAAAGCTTAATTCAGCGCTTTGTTGAGAGAGTTTAAGGCGGCGTGAGGAGGCATTATCTAGCAGTTTTCTAACAAAACCCAACACTGAGCTTGAAGGCAACGTTTAATATATTGCCCACTCACTATAACACAGTAAATTTGAAATGGCCAGCCAGAAGAAGAAACAGATATATATGGTCAACTACCTTACACTTGCAATTCCAAGCAGAACCACCATCAACAAACGTTAGCATATCAAAAAAATACACAACACAAAAAAATTTATTTTATTACCTCCGGTCCTAAATATAAGAACTAACTAACTAATTTGAGTAAATTAAAAAAATAAGTTAAGTTAAATTTGCAATAAATATGTGTTATTTTTTATAATATTTTTACTAATCATGTATATTGATTAGAATTACAATTATTAGAAGGACTACCTTGAAAAAATACATAAATATGACAAATAAAGTGAATTAGAGTTTTATATTATAACTAAAATAAAAATCAAATGAAATAAACGAAATATTATATTAAGGACTAGAGGTAGTATTTTACAACAGTCAATATTAATATATATCAATATCAATATCAAAAATACATACATATATAACATCAAACTTATAGTAATTAAGTTTCTAAATAGTGCAATTTTATTTTCTGGGGCTCTTCTCCCATAAATGTATTCCTACGGGCAATCAAAGAAACAGTCAAATGGAGCATGTTCAAGGAACTTGTTCACTACAATTACCGTTTTTAGTGACTATGTGAGTTTATAGGTGTAACAATATTTGAACACGCGCGCACACGCAGCTATGTAAATACGTAAAGATGTTCTAAGTATGAGGCTAAAAGGAAATAGTAATAGTCATAATATATAAAATAGTCAGTGGCATGGCTCGATATATAATTGAGTGCTACATTAGTAGCATATGCCAAGCTGGCAGAATGCCGGACTGGTCCTATATATAGCAGCTCGTGCCTATTGCGACTCCTACCTTATTTTTATTTTAATTTATATATTTTACTGTTGATCCAATCTGTTAACACTTAGTGTCCGTTTGGATCAGCGATTGGAAAAGCAGCTTATAGAAAAAGTAGCTTATGAAAAAGTGAAGTTGGTAAAAGTTAAATTGGATAAGATGAATTGTGTTTGGATTTAAGTTCAGAAAAGTTAATTTGCAAAAGTAAGATTGGTAAAAGCTTGTTTGGATTATAGTTGAGTAAAGTAAGTTTGGCTGAAAAATTACCAAAATGGATATGAGTTTTAATAAATAATGAAACATGATAAAAAATTGATTTCACATAATATAATGAAATTAAAATAATTTAATTTGAAGAAGAAATCAAATTAATGAGTGAATTAAATTTTAAAATTTGAAAGAAATCATAAAAAATATTTTAAACATAAATGAAACATAAAAAAATTGAGATAATATAATGAAGAAGTGAAATTTAATGAGTGAATTAAAATCAAGAGAAATAGTTAAAAATATTTTAAGTATAAAGTGAAACATGATTTAAAAAATGATAAGAGAATAAATTCAAATTAATTTTATATGAATAAATAAAATTGATTAGTGAATTAAATTCGAAAACATTAGAGAAATGAGAAAAAAAATAAGACAAATAAAACGAAACAAATAGTTAGTTAAAACTGCTATATAAAATAAACAAGGATTTAAGATAGGGAAAACAATAATAGAAACAAAAAATATTATAAATTTAACCTCATCCCATGCTTCTCTTTTTCTTTTCTTTTATGTGATTTTTGGAAGAATTAAAAGAATATGCTTACAATATAGAGAGGGGGAAAAAACATAAAGAAGTGTTATGAATTTTAATAAGGGGAAAGGTGAATTTACTTTATACCAGCGGCGAAGAAGCGCGGGAGCTCTCTCAGTGAAAATGTGTGAAGATTGTGAAAGTGAGCTAGCTCAAGGGACTGAGGGAGGAAAAGGCATATGAAAGAGAAAAAACAAAAATTATCTGACATGGCAGAACGCTTTAAGCTCCTCTGATATAAGAATAAGCTCCTTCTTGGAGCTTATTTTAACTGGGCGTTTCAGTAGCTTAAAATAGATAAGCTCAGTGAACTTCAAGCCTTGCCAAACGCCCTCATTCTCTTAGCCCGGCTTAATTTAAAATTTAAGTGTTTTTGGGTCAGCAAATGCTGACCTAATCAGACCCTTAATTGAAACCCTCCCCTCTTCCTTTTATAAAAATACACTCAATAGACACCCCACCTTCCCCAAGTTCAGGACTTGACAATGATTTTAATTAATTGTATAGATTATTTAATATCTATATTTCCATTATGCAGTTTCAAAAGTAATATTACCTGATTTCTTCTCCAACTATATTCCCATTATAGTTTGAAATCATTCAAATCAACATGGCTTTTAATATTTCCTATTAATATTTGTAGTGATCTTCTTATTAGTATTTCCTAACAGAAGTAACACTTAAGCTGCATTGTAGTAAATAAATAGAATGTGGTCCATCAAAGTTCTCACATCAGTTGCTGACCCTAAGAGTTCACTAGGGCCAAAACATGTTTTTAGACTTAAAAAACTATTTACAAAAATATTATAAATTGCCTATCAACAAAGTATTATAGTTTTTTTTTGTGTTAAAGTATATGTATATTTTTGTTAGATGTAATCCTATTTGAGACATTATCGAATACTAAATGTGGACATATTTTCTAAATGGAATTTGAATTTTGATTCGTTATATTGTGAGAAACTAATCATTTTTGTTAGACTGAATTCATATTTATAAGTATTATAGTATTGACATGTCAAGGTATAAGAGAATGATTTGTACTTCGAAGGTTGGAGCTTAATATATTGGAATTGGACCATATTCGCTAAACAACTAATTGGGCTCCACGAGAGAGAAGCCCATTAGAGAACGACTCAAAGGCGCGGAAAGAGAAAAAACATCACACCTACTCTTCACCCGCCTCGCCGGCGCGTGAAAATCTTTCCCAGCTGTGGTCTGCTCCGGCCACTCACCGAAAATGCAGGTATTCGTTACGCGCTATACCTCCGTCTGCGAAAACTTTTCAAATTTTCGCAATTGAAAGTCCCCGCCACAAAAGTCTCTCTCCCTTAAATTCCTCGGTACGTACACGTCCCGCCCTATGCTCTATCTTATTGGTGCGTGAAACCTACGTCACATATGCTCGAGTGAGTCCGCGCCCTTCATTCGTGATGCTATAATACTTCCCGGGCACGACTCTGTGCGCACCTCAAACGCTTCATCTGGTCGATGGTTCTACACGAACTCACCGTTGCCGTACACCTGGAATCCGATAAAACAATCTTCGTTTATAGAGAGAGGGGGGAAGACGAAGAGTTCTAGAGAGAGAAAGTGTGGAGCGAAAGAGAGAGTGCAAGATCTGATCGAAACCCAGGTAACAAGCTCGAAACCCTACTGCGCCTCGTTAGGTCTAAAGCTCGTTCTTTTGTCCGTTCTATTTCTCCCTCTCCTTATGTGCACAGGTTTATGTGTCTTCGTCTCTGTGGGTGAAAGCGGGTGAATTTGGATTTCGTCTTAGAAGGTCCCACGTAAGCCCTAAAAATTTAGAGTCGCAGGGTCGCGAAAGTCCTGGAAGTTCTGGTTTGCAATTCTTTCATTTCTTTGTTTGTAAAACCCTAGAATTAGACACAAGACTGGGATTTGATATTAGTTTTGGAAAGAAAAGGTGTAAAGAAAAGAATTAGGGTTTTGGATGTATGGCTTCCGGGCCTATAGTAGGAGGAGATGACGGAACTAGAGAGAAACAGAGGTACACAGAGAGTAAGGTGTACACGAGGAAAGCTTTTAAAGGACCGAAGAACAAAGCTAACGTTTTGAACACCGTTGCTACCGATACTGCTGCCCCCACAACAGCTAACAACGATGACAATAAGAATAGCACCATTAATAATGGTGGTGTCAATGAGACCGAAAAGAATGACACTAACGTTTTGGCTCTGCCCCCAGCGCGCAGTCTATTTTTCCGGATGAGAATACGGCTCAGCCAAGATTGAATTCAAAATTGGATGTAGTGTCAGATGACTTCCACCTTAAATCGTCGTCAGGACGAACCTCCAGGTCCGAATCCTCTGCAGGACGAACCCTCAGGCGCCAGTCCTCAGCAGGACGAACCCTCAGGCCCCAGTCCTCGGCAGGACGAACCCTCAGGCCCCAATCCTCAGCATGACGAACCCTCAGGCCCCAATCCTCATCAGGACGGTCCCAATCCGCAGCAGGATACTGTTCCCTGTCCTAAGGAGTTGCCATCAGCTAATGGTGCTATCAATCCTGGATTGGAGAATCGTATTAAGATCAACTTAGGCTCAAGCTCAAAGCAAGAAATGCAAGAGCTTCGGAGGAGGCTTGAGCGCGAGCTTGACACAGTGAGAAGTTTGGTCAGGAGAATTGAAATGAAACAGAGGCAGTTGGGTGGCTATGGCAATTCAAATATGCTAGCGAATGATAGAATTGGTAATACCATTGGACCAAGACGTGTTCTGTCAGGGGTAGCATCTGGTGGTGTTCCAAGAGAATCCGCCAGGCCTTTGCACCAGTTAAGCATATCAGTGCTAGAGAATTGTCAAGGAGTCGGTGAAACTGTGTTGAAAAGGAGAAGAGAACCCCCAAGGCAAACCAGTTATATAGTAATTCTGAGTTCTTGCTAGGGAAGGATAAATTCCCTCCTGCAGAGAGTAATAAGAAGTCAAAACTGAATGGAAGAAGCAGGGTGGGGGAGAAATGGGACACGGTTTTGGGATGGGATCAAAATTCTTCAAAAGTTGCAGTTCATTGCTTGAGAAGTTGATGAAACACAAGCATGTTGGGTTTTTAATGCTCCTGTTGATGTTGAGGGCCTTGGATTGCATGATTATTTTAGCATAATCACACATCCTATGGACTTGGGTACTGTGAAAACAAGGCTGAGCAAGAATTGGTACAAATCGCCAAAGGAATTTGCGGAGGATGTGAGACTTACATTCGTAATGCTATGACATATAACCCACCTGGACAAGATGTTCATATAATGGCAGAGCAGCTATCAAAGATATTTGAGGACAGATGGGCCATAATAGAGTCGGATTACAATCGGGAAATGAGATATGTATTGGATTATGGGACAACTGTTTCTGCACCATCACCACTATCCAGAAGGGCTGCTACAATACCTCCGCCTGCCCTTGATATGAGAAGGATTTTGGACAGATCAGAATCGATGACGCAACCTCCAAGACCCATGAGCATTACTCCTTCTAGTAGAACCCCCGCTCCAAAGAAGCCAAAGGCAAAAGATCCGTATAAAAGAGACATGACATATGAGGAAAAGCAAAAATTGAGCACAAGCCTCCAAAATCTGCCTCCAGAGAAACTAGATACGATTGTACAGATCATTAAGAAGAGAAATTCTGCACTTTCACAACATGATGATGAAATTGAAGTGGACATTGATAGCGTAGATGCGGAGACTCTTTGGGAGCTTGATAGGTTTGTGACCAACTTCAGGAAAAGTTTGAGTAAGAACAAGAGAAAAGCTGAGCTTGCCATTCAAAGAGCAGAAGCTGCAAAGAATGCCCCACAAATGGTATAGTCTTGATCTGAATCATGATTGCCGATTGCTAGCCTGTGTTTGGGAAACAATTATTGTTAACTACAATTACCTTGTGATCTTTTGTAGCGCGCTGGAACCTGCTGCGGTTGTGGCTCCTCAAGAAACCATAGCAGGTAAAATATTGAGCTGACTGGTGATGCATGAACTATTATTTTTTAAGCAATTTGTTATTTGTTATTAACTAATGTGTTGTCTTGCTATCTCTGGGCAGGTGAAAGAAATGCTTCTGCATCTTTTCCTTCACAAGCAGAAAAACAGGTGAATAATGGGAGTAGGTCAAGCAGTTCTAGCAGCTCAAGCAGTGATTCTGGATCTTCTTCAAGTGGTACTGCGATTTATAACTTGATAATATATATCCTACTTCTCATCCATGCGCACACAGATTTACTTTTGCCTGTTGCAGTTGAAGACCTAGTGTTCTATCTTTCTCATTTTATTTATTTCTGCAGATTCTGATAGTGAAAGTTCCTCAGCATCTGGATCTGATGCAGGATCACCGAGGACCTGAATTAATTTAATTCTCTAAGGTATAATCACAGATATCAGAGTCTTAACCAAGTCATGTTCCCTTCATTTGGTCTGAAGTACTGTCTGCATAATTTAAATTTTCTTACCCCCCCCCCCCGGGGAAAAAAAATCGTACATTGCTTTGCCTTATTTTTCCTCTCTTCGTAGCAGGTGTGCCATGCCTTTTGTTTGTATCCATTTTCATGATTGGGGATCTAGTCTTTTACATATTTGTTTCTGTTGTTTTTCTACCTTTCTCTGTATGGAAACTTAATCAAAGCTTGCAGGCCAATACCAGACCTTTACCACATGGGGGGCTCTATAAATTAAATTCTATTTGGGTTAAACCCAATTCTTGGAATCGCAGTAAAATGGCTACTAAATGTTTGATGCCTTGAACTTGTTTGTAGTTCGGAAAAGTAAAAAAGGGGGGTGGTTAATCTGTTGAGCTTTATTGGTTTGTGGGGCATTTGTTGGTCTGTCACTGGATGTAGGCATCTTGACAAATGATTGGTTATGTTAAGATTAATTGAATAAACTATCATTAAATCTATAATTACGTATACATTATTGATGGTTTGTAACATATTTACGCTTATGCATCACTAGTCTGTAGACAGGTGACATCTTGTTATGTCATAATCTAAATCTTAAGCATTTCATTTAATGGTCCCCTCTGAAGTAAAACACAAAGGGCGTACGGAGGGCACCTTGTGACCTCATCATGATGGGGTTTCTGTTCTGTCATTATAGACAAATATTGTACTTTTTTTGGGGGGGGGGTTTGCTCTTGCCTTTTTGTATTGGTCAGCCATACTGTGTGTCTGTCCTGCTTTTCAAAATATCATTTTTATAATTCTGATGCACACAAACATGTGGCTCGCTCACATGGGTATAAGATAGAATTCATACGTCACTAGTGACCTTACCCCTTATTAAGAAATTATTTGCCTAGCATAGGTACAATGAATTTTTTTGGTCTTCATTGCTGGCTTTATGATCAAACATTTGGTAACTTTCAGATGGGCCTGGCTTTGACTATGTACTGCTAGTTGTTTTATAAGTGACTTCTTTGCCATTTCAAGTGGCATGATCCTATCCATTTTAGCTTCCCCGTCCTACGTAATAAATCAAATGGATTCAGATTCCAGATTTGTAGTGAAATCCTCGGTAGCTATTTATGTGTGCCAAGTTTGTTGGACGAATGGTGGTCATGTATGTCAATCTCTTGATGTCGTTTTTGTCATTCACTGTGCAGAGCTAAGGTCTGGTCTTCTAATTCAACTATTCGTGTATATGCTCTATTGCCTAGTATCGAGGCCAAAATAAAAAATGCCGAGTATGGTCTTTTTATTGAATAATTCAACGTGTTTAGTCCTTTAAAATGTGCTCAGTTGTGAAAGGCTTGATTGGCTGTCTGAAGAGTATTATCATTATTATTATCAATAATATACAAAATTGTGAAGTTGTGCTAAATGCTCACTGGTTTCCAACCTCTTATTTTCAATTCATGTTGCAGTTGTCAGGTATTTAGAGTAGATAATTGATGACATGAAGATGACATGAAGCTTCCACATTATGGATCCAAATTTAGCAGCTGGTGTAGAGGGGAAGCATCACAGTCAAGGCCACCAGTGATCCTATCCTACAAATGCAGTATGGGATCTTTTTCTTCCCGTTTGTTGGAACTTTGCACCATTGCAGCTCGTGGCCGTATTTGTTTCGACACGGACTTTTGTATAATATTTGGTAGAATGTTGTGATAATTAGATAGGATTTTAGGTAGTTTTCCGTAGCATGTGTACATTGCTAACTACTGCTACTCATTAAGTTCTATTGGTGACTTCTTTCTTTGGTTTTGTGGTGGCAGATTCAGGATTCCTTGGTGTTATACAAAGATATTCTGTAATTCCAACTTCTTGAAGTCATTATTGGTTCACATGAAATCTCATTCTATGTTGTGGTATCCTGAGTCTGGCATTGGGTTGTTAAAACGTAATAACCTTAGGGAGATGTTACTTTGTTTTCAATCAAGCGAGTTCATCTTTTGCTCTGCTTTTGTCCCCAATGGTTTTGTAATATGATATCCTGAGCATCTTAGGAGTGATCGAGCAAAAGCGAACGTGTTTCTGTGGCTATTAGGCGGTTTATAGTCGAGATTAATACAATTGTACAGCCAAGGGTTTTATTTTTTCCCTCCATGCGTGCCTTATATTAGTTATTGTGATTAAGCTGTTATTTCGTCGGCGACGGTGAATTCTTCCGAGAACCAAGAGCTTTGTACGTTTGCAAACCATAACACACAAAAGAAATGAGCTTGCGATTATGAAGGACCCTTGACAGGCGCCTTTTATTTTTGGGTATGCCAAGCTCAATCCAAATGGAGTATTTGTTTTGATCCAAAAAGACATGCCCTTAGTGCAGAAATAAACAACTTGTCGGAGAAGCCTCGCCTCTCATTATGCAAATGGTTCTTGTAAATAAGAGTGACATGTGTTATATGAAAATAAAAGGTGACGATCGAAATCAGGAAAACGCCAAGATGCCAATGGGTTAGAAGTTTAAACGATGGAGTAATTTCTTGGGAGGGAGTGAGCAAAGCGTCTTGCCAGTTATGCTCTCATCACTCGCGCGCTGGTCGTTGTGCTCTCACGTCTCGCTCTGCCATTTCAAACCCAGAAGTTTCTCTTCGTCGTCTTCCTCTTCGTCTACATCTTTCCATTTCTCACCTTGGTCAGGCCTCCAAGCGTGGAGGCAAAGTCCTCTCAACGAGAATCGTAGCTGGGGACCCAATGGTCCCGAACCCCAGCTTCTTTCGGCTGCATCGACCACCGACGATGCGCATGATGCCCGGATTGGGGAAGCTGCTTCTTTGGCGGAGCTAGGCTCGCTGGTTCTTTCCACCAGTGATCCTCTCACCAAGTGCCGATTCTCTCATCTCGCTTACTCCAGGTGGCGCCGCGAAAACCTCCCTCTTGGGCAATTCACACCGCCCACCCGACCTGCCCGACCCGAAAAACCCAAATTGGTTCGTTTTTCATTTTGGTTGCTATAACTTATGCGCTGTGGGATAGCTTTTGGGTTGCCAAAAATGACGAAGTGGATCATGTTTGTGGGGCTAATACATTTCTTTTTTGTTTATCAACGCAAGTTATTATAACTTCTAAGCAATTCACTCCCAAAAAAAAAAAAGGAAGGAAAAACTTCTGGGCAAATTGTTCTAAAACATAAAAACAGTGGGGAGATTGTTGTTGTTGTTATTGTTACTGCTACTACTTCAGAAGGGATGACTACTTTTTGGTTTAACACTCTAACTTGACCCAAAACTCGTAAACATTTGTCATTCCACTTCACTTACTCCAATTACTTTTAACGCGGAGTATTCTCCACGTACTTGAATTCCTAGCGGTGATGAATATTCAATGAGCTAATGCAAGGTGGGGCCTTTGTGCTGCTTTGTTGGACTGCACGAGTTTTTGTCATGATTAGGCATGTGTAGAGAGTATTTTATTTTATCTTCATGCTGTGAAATGCAGTTTCCCTACTTAGGGAGGACTAAATTATTGCATGGGCTATTCCATGCCAATGCAGGTTTCTCCGAAGGAAATTCCTGATCCCAAAAGTTCAGGTTTGCCACTGAATGCTTATATGCTTCACAATTTGGCCCATGTTGAGCTCAATGCAATTGATTTGGCGTGGGATACTGTTGTTCGGTTTTCTCCCTTCAGTGAAATTCTTGGGGAGGGATTCTTTGCTGACTTTGCTCATGTTGCTGATGATGAGAGCCGCCATTTTTCTTGGTGTTCTCAGAGGCTCGCTGAACTTGGTTTTAAGTAAGGATAGTTGCACTTTACGCTTTTTTTTCCCTCCCTCCCTAAAACATTGGTTACAATGATTTATTTAGTATACTTTGTGCATAACTAGATATGGAGATATGCCTGCTCACAATTTACTGTGGAGTGAGTGTGAGAAATCATCAGACAATGTTGCTGCACGTTTGGCAGTCATCCCATTAGTCCAGGTAACTTTGTTCCTCTTGTCCGGTCCTATTCTCAAGGACTTCTTTTCCAGTCTGTGGATTGTCTCGTTGGGTGGTAAGCGGCTTATTAAATTTGACAATGCATCTGTTTGCATGAGTCTATATGTTTTGTTATTCCATCTATCAATTAGAGATTATGTGACAAATAGAATGACTCATGCAGACTCTGCTGCTGATTAAGTGACACATCATAACTTTTGACCTTGAAATAAGTGTGAGCACTGGTCTTACTATTGGAACAATCCTGAGAATTCTGATTTCTCGATCCTCTTTTGGTGGCAAATAGCGGGGCAGTGCTTGGAGAAAATTTTTTAAGTACTCCCTGAACATCGCCATCCTTGGATAAATGAGTAAAATATTGGTGTTTAATTGCTTATGATCAAGCATTCTGGAAGTGTTGCTCAAGGATTGTCACCACCTCCCTTGAGGAAATCCTAATCAAATGAAAATAAAATTGTCTTACCTTCATAGCTGGGTAGAAGGCTTTTCTTAAAAATATTTTGAGTCATGGGGATTGACACGAATCCACCTCTGATCTTTTTCCCTCAGACATCACATGCTTCAGAGATAGAAGCGCTTTGATCTATATGATCTTGATGCTCTGAATGTACTAATTTATTTTACTTGTAGGAGGCTAGGGGCCTTGATGCTGGGCCACGGCTGGTGCAGAAGTTAGTGGGATTTGGAGACAACAGGACATCAAAAATAGTCGCTAGGATCGCTGATGAAGAAGTTGCACATGTAGCAGTAGGTGTCTATTGGTTTGTTTATGTCTGTCAGAAATTGGATTGTCCCCCTGACTCCACTTTCAAAGGTTTTTGAAAACCTACTAGATCTCATTGCATCTGCACGCTTATGTCCATATGGAAGGTTTACAAGCTTCAATACTATTTTGTACGACCATGCAGACTTGCTAAAGGTGTACAATGTAGAACTGAAGGGTCCGTTTAATTTTTCTGCTCGAGATGAGGCTGGAATTCCCCGTGATTGGTAAGAACTTGTAGACTGAGCTTAAACTTAGCCTATTCCAGATAGCTGACAGTTGGCAGTTTACTAATCCTCCTTCCTGATTCTTGCTTTGTTGCTTGTGCTTGCCTCGTTTATTGTCTAGGTATGACCCATCATCTTGTGGCAGTCCTGAAAAGAGAGACGCAAATGACCAGAAAAAACGACTCTGTGCAGTAAGTAATTTGGGTTATCATGCGAGATTCTTGGATAGATTCAGTCTACAAAAGATGACTAGAACATGTGTATGAATGATCAGTAAATTAAGCTAATAATGCAGTGACATCTAAACATATATTAAAATTAGACTGGATTTTGAAATATGCAAATATGAAGCTTATCGATTTCAATTTAAGTGGCTTGATGTCTTTGTTTTCAGTGGGTATGACAAGTCTACCTGATGGAACTTGGGTTTAGAGATAATTAGGATTATCTTATGTCACTACCCATGAAGTTTCAAGAGTGCTTCTGTGAAGGGTTTGACCTCATGGTTCCACCCTTGGAATTTGATCTTGTCTAGGGATTTTTTTTTTCCCCCGGTTCAGCACGTGCTTAAACAAGGAAAAATATCCAAATGTAGAAACCTTTTTAACATCTCAAGATGTTTAGTTTTTCATACCAAGGCACTTTTTTGAGCAATTATACCTTCTATAGTTTCAATTTTCGATATGGGTATGTTTAAATCCTTACTATCAATGGAGGGAATTCAGTGAAAAGAGAAGAGACTTGCGGGGGATGCACTCTACAGGGTCCCACATCATTATCCCTCCTCTTTCGTCATTAGGGGTCTGTTTGGTTGGAGGGGAGGGAAGCTAAAATTTTGGACCATTATACTTTTATGGTTTTTTTAATATTTCATTACTACTCATAAAATATATTATTATAATATTTATTTTAAATAAAAAATATTATACTAAGTAAAAAAAATATAAATGATTATAATTAAAAAATATATTATAACAAAAATTATTTAAATAAAAATTATAATATTATAAAATTATTATTTTTATAAATATATTATTTATTAAATATATTTTAAAGCCGAAAAAAAGGATAGCCTAAAGAGAAAAAAATTTCATTTTTCTTAGAGCATATAAAATTTGTTAATTTAATTATTTCAAATATATTATTATATTAGTTAGAATAAAAAATTATGGTACCAATTTTTTAATGCACATATTAACATGATAATACTGAATTTTCATTAAATTATATAATTTAAATTAAGATGTAAATTAATTTATATAATATATCAATAAAAAATATAAACTAATATGTAAGGGTAAAATATTAAATTATTTATTACTATTCCTCTCTTCTCTTTTTTGAACTAAACAAGAGATCATTAAATATTTTTCTTTCCCTTTCTTCTCAATCAAACCAAACAAGATGGGGATAAAATCTCTCCTTCCCTTCCTTACCCTGCCCTCCCCTGTCTCTCCTACCCCTCAAACCAAACAAACCCTAGATCTCCATTTCGAGTGGGGATCAGAGTTCAGATTCGGATAATCTCAAGTGATCAGATGGTTTTCAAATATAGACAACTGAAAAAGAAAATAAAAGAAGGGGGGTGTCTCAATATTAATATTATAATTGGTATGAAATATGAGAAGGAAGAAAAGAAGAAGAAGTAAAGGATGCTGCAGCTCTATCTTGAGCTGTGAACGGAGCTGCCTCAAGTAATGCAAAAGAATTTGACAAAAAAAGAAGTAATGTAAAAAGAAAAAGAAGTAAATCTTGTGCGTATTTTTGGGTGAGTCGTTTAACTTGAAGACACTTAATTATCTCTTAGTTTGAGGGGATTAAAATTTTTCAATGTTAGTAGATCTTTTTGCCAAAAATGATGAGTATGTGTGTGCTGTAGCAGGTTCGGGAGAGGCTGGCTTCCATGATTGATTTGGAAGGTGAGAATTTCAATTTGACCAGATGATGGTGGATTGGAAGATGCTTGAAGCATCCTTCCTTGACTTGAGGCCGATTCCAGCTCGCTAGCCTGCCTTTGCTTTGGCACCCGCGTGGTGACGTAGGACCCCCTTTGGATTTATATTACGGGTCTTTTTTGGGACTTCAGTTCTTATCCTTGGAGGATAAATTATTGCAGCATATATTCCTCACTATTGCATTTTTTTATGCCTTTTCTTTTTTGGGATTTTTTTTTGTCCCGGGGGGGGGGGGGAATCAATCCTCAGGCACAAAAATATAGCAACGTTGCTGTAAAGTCCAGAGTCCTTTTTTATTGCCTTTTTTCTTTAAAACAACGCTCTATATGTTTAGAAAGTGTTCATCATCAATGGAATATAATTTAATCTGTTTTTCTAAGTGTAGTGGGAATACAATGTGGCGTAAAACAGAAGAGGAAGAAAGGGGAGAGACAAAGATTAGGGAAAAAAGAGAGATCAAGAAGATTAGTGAGAAATTGCATCGTGAATGATTCGATCCATATCCAAAATCTACCGACGATCCTAACAATACTTATAAGAAAAAATTGTCAAAAAAACTGCCCAGATAAAAAAAAAAATACAAGCAAGGAATTCTAATGACGTTAGTGTGGGTTTAGTATAAGTTTTGATGGAAATTTTTATAAACCAGTCTTTGTGTATAATTTTTCTATTTCGGAATTTTTTTTAACCATTTTCCCTACTTATAAAGTAAATAATAATAAATGCTAATCCTAATCAGTCTTAAAATAATAAAAAATAATAAATTAAAAGAATTCTAAAATAATAATCTAAATCATATCCTAATAATAAAATCTTGAATTTAATCTAATAATAATTATCTTTATCCCATATTAACATCAAAATTGTGATGTTCTTAAAATCGCAAAATTAGATGTGGTCCAATAATTGAGATGAGAAATTTGATTTGAATAATAATATAACCTAAAGATTGTTGAAAGCGTACAAGGAAAACAAAAGGGCTCTTTGATGGGAAACTTCTTTAGGATCTGACGATTGAAAACGTGTCTTCCCTTCCTCACAATAACAGAACAAAACAACCCTATACCTACTTCTTTTCACTTCTCTTTCTCTCGTTCCATTTCAATAACAAGAAGAAAGTTGCAGACTTGTGAAAACGGCCCCCGGAAAGAAAAACAATGTGTAGCTCCGACGGAGATTGCAGGCCTTTGGGTTTCCTTCTGGGTCTTCCCTTCGCCTTCCTCTCTCTTATCCTTTCCGCTGTCGGCCTCGTCGTCTGGATCATCGGGTACACCCTTCTCTTTCTTCTGTAACTCACTCTTTCTTAATCATCTGGGTATCGCCGATTTCCCAGTGACGACTTCAATTTGTGATTTTTCTGCGATTTCTTCTTCTGGGTAGCTGTAACTTCGCCGCTTGTGATCTGGCTTTCGATCTAAATTAAATTAAAATACACGAACACACGCAGATTCACGAGACTCTGAATAATCGGTACTGATTGATTTGGGGTTATGATATGTGCAGATTGTTGTTGACATGTATATGCCCTTGCTGCTTGTGCCTGACGGTGATAGTGGAGCTTGCTCTGGAGTTGGTGAAGGCTCCATTACATGTCATGGAGTGGTTCACTTCTCAGATCCCTTGTTAAGATTTCTGTTTGTTCCAGCCATTTCTGATTTATAACCAACCTCTTGTTCATATATACATGTGTGTGTGTGTTTTTTTTTGGGGGGGGGGGGTTTAAGTTATTGTTGATCTTTGTGGTTTCTGGGTTTATCTGGAAAACTATTGCTTAATTCATCGAATTCCAGTAGCACAATAACGAAATTGCGGATTTCCACTTCGGTTTGTTCTGTCTGTTTTGCATTTGCCATTGCTGACCGAGGAAACAAACGGCCACAGTTTCTGTAACGAACAACTTCCGTTTGATCTTCATCACCAATACAATGATGTGAATCTGTTTCCAAGGGAAAATTGGATATTATTGTATAGAGTCTGCCTTTTTATATGTGTGGGTATATGGGTGTGTGTATAATCTTTCATAATATACGATTGCAAACAGTACATATGGTTGTGAATAGCAAGCCCCGTGCTTTGTTTCCTACTTGCAAGCTGCGCCAAGTGTGATGATATCTTATTTGGTTAAAAAAAAAAAAATCTGAGATAATTTAATTGATAAACGAGACCACGATTAAGAAATTGCTCATTTGTTGTCTAAAGGATGAGAATTATGTGCATCACTAATCGTTTTTGGATTTTCAGTCAAATTTTAAATGAGAGCTACAGAAGAGAATCTTATAAAAAGAGATAAACGACGGAAAAGTATTAAATAGAGATAAAATTAGAAAGTTGTTAAATTTTAAATGAGAGTTAATAAAAAATTTTATTAGTACATGTGAAATATGTCAAAAATAGTTTATAGGGATAATTAATCTGCAAGTCCTTATAGTTTCAACCAATTTTGAATCAGGTCCCTATAATTTTTTTTCTTTTTATCAGATCCTTATACTTTCACCTGTTTTTAATTAGGTCCTTGTATTTATTTTTCTTTTTATCAAGTCCTTATAAGATCACCTTATTTTTAAGTAAGTCCCTGAATTTTTATTCTTTATTTTATAAATTCTAATAGTACTATTTTATAAACATAAAATAGTATATATTATGTAATATTAGTTTATAAACAATAATATTCTAAAAATAATGAATTATTATAATAATTTATTTTTTTAGCAAAAAAAATTAATTGTTTTAAAAAAATTTCCTTAATTAATTAATTATATTACTTATCTTTTATTATATAATTATTAATATTTTATATTTCAGTACTAATTTATTTAATTAATAAATAAAAATTAAAACTAGATGGACCTAATTAAAATTTTAGTGAAATTATAATGACTTAATAAAAAGAAAAATAAATGTGAGGACCTAATTAAAAATAGATGAAAGTATAAGGACCTGATAAAAAGAAAAAAAACTATAAGGACCTAATTCAAAATTGGTTAAAACTATAAGGACTTCTAGATTAATTAACCCTAGTTTATAAATAAGCCCAGAGTAGTATAAGATAAGTGGGAAAACCATATTAGAGGTACTTATACTTTTTTTCAATTTTTAATTTGGTACCTATGTATTTTTTGTTCTTAACTAAATCTTTATTTTTCCTCTATTAACATCATTAATCTTTATGTAGAGACTAAAAATATCAATAGAACAAATTTATAAGAGCTAATGTTGCTAAAAAGATAAAATTAAATGTTTAATTAAAAAAAACATATAAATACTAAATTAAAAATTGAGAGAAAATATAGTTACCTTCAATATAGTTTTCCAATCGTGTTTCTATGCATTTCCTAACAAGCAGTCAAGCACGCCGGTCAGGGGGCAAAAAAGAAAAAAAGTAGTCAAGCACTGGAACCAACCAGCACGTCTTTGGAGTTTGTTAGCCAACTATCATCGTCATTCATCAATGCAACACAAATCAAAACCGAGGGGGGCCATGTTTTCGCCCATATATTGTTTTATCTCAATGACATTTGGTTTTTTTTTTGGGGGGGGTCGAAGATAAAAATAATATTGTTTAAATTTATAATACTAAGCAATCATCTACCGTATTATTTTTACATAATATTAAGTTAATCAATTCAAAATTTAAAAAATAAAATAAAATGTTAAAAAGTCTCAATGATAAAGAAGAAATTTATTTATAAATAGCAGCTTCATAAAATCAAGGGAAAATAATAAATAAAGAAGCTAGAAAATGTGATATTTCAAATCAGGAATTTAAGAGTTGAAAAATGATAGAAAAGAAAGTAATGTGTGATATAGTACTTTGTAAATATAATTAAATGACTAAAATACCTTTATATCAAAAAAATTTATTAACAAGTTTTGAAATAGTAATAATAAGTGTTGAATAACAAATGACAAGAATTATATTGACAATAAAAATTTATTTATTAACAAGTTGTAAATTGGTAATAAAGAAGTGTTAAACAATCAATAATAAAAAATATATTGATAATGACAAATGTGATAGGTTTTTTTTTCAAATTTAATACAGTAAAATTTTAGCCATTTAACTATATTTGCAAAATATCTGATTAGGTACTACTTCTTTTTCTGTTATTTTCAATTTTTAGGTGCATGAATTGAGAAATGATAATTTAAAGGTTTTTTCTGGAATTTTCCATAAAATCAATCAATATTAAAATAAAAATTGGAACAACACGCGCGCGCGCGTGCCCGCGCGAAAATGAGTGAATTATTATGCCACTGTCTTTCAAATGTCTAAAATTTTCAAACCCTGTACACACACACACATATATATATTATTTAATGTCCCTGTTCCTCTGTTTTCTTTAATATAAAACAAATATCTAAAGCAGGCAAATTGAGTTATAAACTTTAAATATGTAATAGATAGGACTTTTCCCAGTGATGCATTTGCTTAGGAAAATTAATCAGGTTGACTCATTTATTAGTGAGATTATATCTCTCCTCTAATAAGGACACTAACTGAAAATTATAATAATAAATTCTTTAAACACTAATTATTTTTTAATATATAACAACAAAACTACCCTCCCAAAATTCTCTTATACAATCCCTCCAAACCCACCAATTGACTCATGATGATTGTGCCTTGCCCCTTGAAAGTGCCATGTCTTCTCATCATCGTCCCAGTATCCTTAAAATCCTCTTTTAATGTCCCCCCAAGCAACTCACTTACCCTTTCACCTCTCAAACTTAAAGCTAATAATCTGCAATTTTTTGGTTTCATATACACATACATATAAAGAAATATGAGAGTAGCACACCTCTAAAGTAGACAGTAAAATACATAAAATAATAGTACTTCCTCCAGTCCTTGATATAAGATTTAACTTGTATTGTAATTTATGCTACAGATTAGATCTTATATTAACCATTAAGATAGTATATAAATTTCATCTTTACACCCTTCTCTTTCCCTCTCATTCTCTTCAGCAAGATGGCCTCTTGTTCAATTAAAACACACACACACACACACACCCATATGCGTGTGTATTTATCTATTAGTAGTACAGCACGTCTTGCTGACCAGTGCAGGGAGATGATTCAATAATTCAAATCATCACAATTATAATAAAGAGAAAATATAGTGTTTGTTTTCTGCTCTCAACCTGATCAATCAACGCACAGAATCTAAGCAACAAGTAGGAGGGATAAACAATAATGCATGGTGTGTATATATAAAAGTCTCTACCAGCAATATCACTATGATACTGTGGGTAGGATCCCAAGATTTGAAACATTGATCCTAACACATTCGAACGTGCAAAAATCCTTCAGTTTTTTTCTTTTTCTTCTTTTTTATTATGTACTGTAGAATTAATCTACTCACAGATTTGTCAGTATACGTATATGGAAAGCCGTAAACTAACGTGTGTTAAACATTGATTCTAAGGCTATAGTATGTAATTTCAGCTTGTAGGTGTAGTTCAATCCTTCTGATTTGTATGTTGCTGCTCAATGATCAGCCTGCAATCTATACTAGGCAAATTCCACCTAAATGAATAAGCAGATGAATATTAATTACAACGATGAATTATTTCATTATTAAGAGCTTGTTTCATCTGTAGTTTGAGTAATTAATTTGGTACTATTTTGAGTCTCTTGTTGAAATTAAACTGATATTGACATATGAATTTCCCTGATCTCTTGTAGTTGTGGAGAAGCATGTTTTTATGGCAGGAACATGTTATTTTAATGTTTTTTTCGGAGATGCCAATTTGACTAAGACTGGATACCACTTAATTCCTAATCGATCTCCTTTATTAGAGTAATCATACATGCAAAAGCAATGCAATTTAAAATTCCATACTGGACATGGAATGACCACCTGAGTAGCATCAATGGAAGGCACAGAGATGATGAAGCTTGCCAGATTCTCTAGCTGTCGTGGTGTTGCATTCGAGATCAATCCAAATAGAACCAATCCTTTTGCAATAATGGGGTTGCCGGGTCCGGCGCCGCCGCGGCCACCATCGCCAACGCAAGATAGAATCGGAGCTAACTTGACATGGCTTCCATGGAGTCGGAACAGTTCTTTCAAGATAGTCCCTCGGTCTCACTACTCAGTTAGCCCGAGTCGAAGCCGAGCCAGCAGCCACTTCTGTGACATTGAGATGGATGAAGCAGACGATGAGGTTGAGGTAGAGCTCATAGCAGAAGTTGTGGATGTAGGGACACCAGAGAAGGTTAAGATTGCACCGCCAAAGAATGAGAAAATGTCAAGGTTGTCTGTGATTCTGCTTGATCAGGGCTTCACGGCGTACAAGATCTTATTCTTGGTTTGTTTGAGCTGGAACATGGTTGCTTTGGCTCTTGCAGCTTCAGGCTATTTCCAATATGGGCGAGACAGAGCCACATTCTTCTCCATTGCCAACATTTGGGCTCTAACTTTGTGCAGAAGCGAGGCATCACTAAGATTAATCTTCTGGTTCGTTGTGAAAACTCTTGGTAGGCCCAGTGTTCCTCTCAAAGTCAAAACTTTGATCACTTCCTTACTTCAAAGCGTTGGAGGAATTCACAGTGGTTGTGGGGTTTCTTCCATAGCTTGGCTTGTCTATTCTCTGGTCCTTACAATAAAAAACAAAGAACAAACTTCCCCAGAGATTATCGGATTGGCTTTTGCGATTCTCACTCTGATTTCTCTATCTTCCCTCGCTGCCTTTCCTGTTATTCGCCATCTTCATCACAACTTGTTCGAAAGAACACATCGTTTCGCAGGGTGGATGGCTCTGATTCTTCTCTGGCTCTTCATCATCCTCTTCATGAGCTATGAGCCTAGTTCAAAAACCTACAATGTAAGCATCTCTGTGTTCATAAGAGACAAGAGTTTTGGTTCACCATAGCCATAACCATCCTCATTATCATACCTTGGTTAACTGTAAGAAAAGTTCAAGTAAAAGTGTCAGCAGCATCAAGCCATGCTTCGGTTATAAAATTTGAAGGTGGGGTTAAACCAGGACTACTAGGAAGAATCAGCCCATCTCCATTATCAGAATGGCACGCCTTTGGGATCATATCAGATGGGGAAAATGAACACATAATGCTGGCTGGTGCAGTAGGAGATTACACCACGTCTTTAATCTCAAACCCACCAAGCCACCTTTGGGTTCGAACCATGCACTTCGCTGGCTTGCCTTATCTGATAAACCTGTACCAGAGGGTGGTTTTGGTGGCTACTGGTTCAGGGATTTGTGTGTTCCTATCGTTCCTGTTACAACCATGCCCAGCAAGTGTGTTTCTAGTGTGGGTGGCTAAGGACATTGAGATGAACTTTGGGAAGGAGATTATGGAGTTTCTGGGGAGATATTCAAAAGAGAAGATGATTGTTCATGACACTGCAATTAGTGGGAGGCCTAATGTGGGAGAGATGAGTGTGAATGCCGCAATTAGATGGGATGCTGAAGTGGTAATTGTTACTAGCAATCCTGAAGGAAGTAGAGACGTTGTTAGAGCTTGCAAGAAGGCTAGGATCCCAGCTTTTGGACCTATTTGGGATTCTTGAAGGACAAATGGAAACTAAGCTAAGGCCAGTGTATACGTAATATGTTAGTATTCATTCACTTCCCCCGTCTAGATTGAACAGGGTTTGCTTCATAATAATTATTGCAAGTTTGTAGAATTGGAGCCTTTAATATATATATTACTACTAATTCCTTCATCATTTGTTCAAATTTTTTTTGTTACAATTATCACTACAGAAAATTTACAGTTATTTACTAAGTGAAGAGAAGCAAGAGGCTTTATGCTAAAAAAAAGGCGCCACTTAATACTTTTTATCCTAAATGTGATTTGTTTATATCATCAATGTTTTTATCTTTGGCTTGAAATGGTTGTTAAAAATGTACTGATAAAATAAATAAATAAGCTAAGTAAGCTCAGTTTAGAGTTTACTAAGAATAAACGTATTATACATATTGACATGCTCTTTAACACGACATAAGTAGAACACTTAAAGATACATAATTATTAGCTTATGCAATTGCATAGAGTGGCAGAGGACTACTTTCACACTACTAGTGCAATTGCTTCAGCATGGACTATGTATAACATTGCACAGACAACCCAAAACAAAAGAACATAGTTGCACACATTGAGCCAACAAAACTCAAAAGGACGAGAGGAGTTTACAAATTGACATTCTGCAATCGCCAAAGCGACTTTTATTTATTGACAAACTCCGCAAAACAAACACCAAAACATCAAACATACTGAACGTTTCTGTCTATCAAACCCAAAAAGAACGTCAGGTTTTCCGAGCTTCAGAGGTTTCTCTTCTACGCTCTTCAAGTGCGAATCCCCCTTGGTTGCCACGATCAAACTCTGATCCAATGCTCTGTTTTGAGCCTGCCTCTATTTCATTATCTCCCACAACCATCGTTTTCGTTGTCTGTGCTATTTCTGCTATGGTTTCTCCAATGGCATCGATGACCCCACTTCCTGCTTGACCCTTTGGGACTTGTTCTGAGGCTCTCTCTGCTGGTTTGATCATCGTCTGTCCGATTTCACCCACAGTTTCTCCTACAGCTTCCATAACCTCGCCTCCTCCCTGGGCTACAGTATCTAATGGCTTCTTCATTGTCTGAGCAATATCTCCCACTGTTTCTTTAGTGGATTGTGCATATTGGCCTATAGTTTCTTTAGTGGATTGGGCATATTGGCCTATAGTTTCGCCAATCCCACCACCTTCTTTTGTTTGCCCTCCTCCTTGCTGAAAGGTTCCACTGATGTTTTGGAGCATGCCTCCTTCTCCTCCTCCTCTTTGTTGACCTTGTTCCTGTCCAGATGATGGCCTCCACTCAGTTTCTCAAGTGACACAGGCATAAAGAAGTCTCAATTTTCAGCAGTTATAATTGTACGGTTTTTAATGGTATCATAGCACATTTACTAGAGAAAGGTTGCAAAAATTTTGAAGTACGAAGCCTAAATGAGAAGTGATAAAACGAAAGCTTTTACTACCATTCTCTTCACATTGTAGAAAGCAAAATAACAGAAACACACAAATGCTCATAAATTACTTCTCTTTCCCCCCAGATCCTGACATGACATTAACCTCCATTGTACACTAATTTGAAAACTTGAAGGACAGATATATCAGAGTAAATTTCCTCAGTTTGGAGAGCTGAAATATAAAATTCATAACAAAAAGTATTCTTTTTATGCCCTGAAAAATTCAATCAGAATCTATTTCACAAAAACAATAAAAAGTACTCTCTAAATTTCTTATGACTACATTTTCCAACAAAATTATCAATTCTGAAATGTTCATCACCATTTAAGAAACAAGGAGTGCATGTGAATTTGAAGCTTTAAGCTCAAGCATGCGTAATGAATATATAAATTAGGACTGCGATAAAGCGAATAAAAACCTGTGGCTGAGGCGCTTTTTTGGTCACATAATCCTTCTTTGCCTCCTCCTTCTTCCTCGCAGTATAATCCTTAGCAGTATCCCCAGCTTTAGAAGCTAACCCTTTGACAGCATCCAATGACTTCGATGCAATCTCACCGGCCACATTAGCAGCATATCCCGCCGTTCCCTGAACAATATTAGCCGCCGCTTTCGTCCCCTCCACCGTCATCTCCGTGGAATAATGCGCCGCCGTCCACCCTGCCACAGTCGCCTTGTCCTTCAGATCAGCCGCTACTTTTCCAGCATATTCAGCCGCAGTCTTACCAGTCTCCACAGTGACATCCTTAGCCTGGCCGGCTTTCTCTCCAATGTATTGCGTAGTAGTGCTACCTGCAGATTTCGCCTTCTCTGCTGCTTGAGAGGTGTAATCTGAAGCCGTCCCCGTGGCGCTTGAGATGGCGTCTTTTGCAATAGCATAGCCTTGTTGGCCTTTCTCTAATGTCACGTCTTTGGCTTGAGCAGCCTTCTCTAGTGTGTAATCCTTGGCTTGAGCAGCCATCTGTGCAGCTTGAGCAGCCTTGTCTTGTGTGACGTCTTTGGCTTGAGCAGCTTTCTCCATTGCTGTTTCCCTTGCTTTTGCAGCCTTCTCTTGAGCTGTTTGGGTTGTCGAACCGACTGTTTCACTAGCTGCCTGCTTTGCTCTCTCATACCGATCCTGTGCTGCTCTCATGGCTTCCATTGTGTTCTCTTGAACTTGGCCTCTGTATTTGGAAATATCTCCCAAGGTAGATTGCGATTCTTTCTCCTGATCGCCACCTCTTCCTCTGTTTTCTTCAAGTTTTGCTCTCTCTCTTGCTGCTTCTAATTCTCTTGCACCTCTTCCTATTTCTTCCTTCTCGCCTCCTTCGATTGTACAAGTTATAACAGCAGTAGGACCTTGAGTTTTAACTCCAACCCTTCCTTTAACTTCTCCTTCTGTGCCTCTCCCCAGTTTCTCTTCTCTTGATTCTTCTCTGATTCTAGCCTCCCCTCTGTTCTCCAAGCTTCGTCCCACTTCTGCTCCAACTTGCCCTCTGCTTTCTCTTCTTCCTTTCTCCGCTCCAACTTGCCCTCTGCTGTCTCTTCTTCCTTTCTCCGCTTCAACTTGACCTCTGCTTTCTCTTATCTGTTTCTGCACAGCGCTTTCCGTCGGTCTGCCCGTATTTACCACTCTGGTTCGACTCTCGAGTTCAGATTGATTTCTCCCTCTAGCTTCTCCAGCTGAATCCTTGTTCTCTCCAGCTTTCACTTCGAACTTGCCCACATTTGAATGAGGCGCATTGTTCCTGGCTTTAGCGGCATACGACTCTTTATTCTCCTGCTTGTCTCCCTTCACCTTATCAGCAAGAGATTCAAAATGAGGCCCTAATTCATGAGTCTCCCTTGTTTTCCCAGTCCCACCGATATCCCCAATGGCTCTCCCACCGTGCTGCTTCCTGTACTCCCCGCCCTGTAACTCCTGAATACTCCCTTGCGGAGTGTCCGATCCTTCCTTAACCTGTTCAGCCAAATGCTCGAAGTGGGTGGTCATCTTGGGGACTCGATTCTTCTCAACATGAACGTCCCTCTCGGTCGTCGTATTCTCCCTGCGAGACATTTGCTCCGACGCCATTGTTGTCAACTTCTTCTATAAAAGTGATCGCTTTGTGTTTGATGGAATACTTGTTTGACGAAATGCTTGTGTGAGATGAAACACGCAGAGAGACATGAACGTGTGGGATATAAAAGGGGAAGTGGGTATGGCGGTAGAGAGGAGGTGGGTGGTGGATGGGTATGCATGAGAGAGGACATGTGGTGGCAGAGGTGGCGGCGGTGCGACGTGGATGACGGTGGTAGCGCCATAGGGGTGACTCAGCTTTAAGTTTGCAGAAGTTAACGAGGCATGAAGATGACGATCAGTATGGGAATGATGGAAGGCTCTGTAAGGAAGACACATGGAGACTATGAACGAATGACCCGTGTAACCCCGGGGAGGGGCGAGACCGAGACATCTGGCCCCTGTTTTCTGTTCATCCACAAATCTGGCCAGCCTATTATTTATCCAGTATGATATATATGGCCTATCCAATAATTGGATTTGATTCTTTACTCGTGGAACACACTACACGTGTAGAGTAAGGTTTTTTTTGTATTACTTGGGACTCAAATAATAATTTAAAATGTTTATAAAAATATTTTATATCTAAGCTTGAATTCTTTAGTTATCATTTATCACCCAATTTATCAATTAGAACCAATCAACTTTAGCTTTGAAAAATGGAGTTCAAATGCCATTCAGAATCATCAAATTATTAAACTGAAAAATAAGTTTTTATAGTTTAGTCGTTACTTTGGTTCTACAGCAATCAAGACCACCGTAGGACTAGACGTAAAAAGTTATGGACAACTGAATTATGAAACATCCATCATCAATCAATACAACATATACAAAAGTGGATCGAGTTGCATTACTCATAAGTCACGAGTTCTGACTATCGCATGCCATTTTTCATACGCATATTGCATGGAATTAAAAACAAAAAGACAAAACTTAGATTAAGTTAATTAGCTTCCTTAGGACCATTCCTTCAATCAAAATAAGCCAGCTGGATTAAGTTTTGCCATCAGCATTTAACCCCCAAAGCACATGTTAAACACCGTTAAAGTCTGGAAGTAAGCTTTTTTTTTTTTTTTAAATAATTCCAGCCAGTCATTTTTTACATTAAGTGATGGTATTCGAAGATCAAAATCAAAAGTTAAACGTGATGCTTCCAAGTTCAAACTCTCCTGTTAGTAGCAAATTGAACCTTCATCAATCTATTGCAATCTTCTACCTAAATCAATTGCTGGGGAAATAAACCACTAAAGCCTAAATTATAAAATCAATAAAGAATTTTTGGGCTCACAATGTCACAGACAGTGAACGCAAGGGAAGAGATGGGAAGGTCTGTCTCATTATCCTCCTCGGCAGAGAGTGCCGAACAGAAGACACAAAAACATTGAAGTGTTTCTGCGGTTCCAAATAGAAGATACAATGACTTGGCCAATCCTCTCCTTGGCCTAAATTATTTCGCCGTCCTTCCCGATCGTCGCCAATCCGCTCTTCACCATCGTCCTAAAGCTAATCTTCTTTTTCAAAAAAGAAAAAAGAAGCCTTTTTAACAGGCTCTAATGGTGTTTAACGTATGCTTTGGGGTTAAACGCTGATAGGGCAACTTAATCCAGCTGGCTTATTTTGATTGGAGCAATGTACATAATAAACCTAATTAACTTGACCTAAGTTTTCTTCTTAAAAAAAAAGATAATTGCACGTCATTTTTTGAATTCTATGGAATGGTTGCCTGGTGGAGGTGAGATGGGCTGCAAACTTGCAGCATAAATAGGACTTCCTTTTCCCCCCTGAATAGTAGGGGTTTTTACATATTCCTCCGGTCTTTAATATAAGACTCATTTAACTAATTTGATTAGATTAAGGAAGTTAGGTAAATTAGTTAATTATAAGAAATGTGACACGTTTTTCCTAAAATACAATAATTATCTTTTTTAATACCTCATCTTCTTCTTCTACTTGATTATGGTTGGGAGAATATCTATAGGGATAATTTAGAAAAAATTGATAAATATGATAAATGGGTCATATATTTAGAACCAAAACCAACTTAATAATTAGTTTTTATATTAAGGACCAGAGGAGTACATATAAAGTTCTTCGCTTTATCAAGTAGGGCTTGAACGTAGACTTAATTTGAAGCAATGGACAACAATTGAGAAGGCTAATTAATTATTTGGGAACAAATGAAGGCAAGTTTATGCCAAAAATAGTGTAGCTTTACAATTTTGGAGCATAATAACACCAATGCCTTGCTGGGTTTATTAGCCCCACTTACAGAACCAAATTAAAAATCCCCCTAAGCAAAAGAAAGAGAAGGAAAAAAGAAAGGACTTACCCTGTGGAACAAACAAGTTGAAAATATTAAGAAAAGAGAGCAGCATGAAGAAGAAGATTCCAGGTATCAGGCAAGCCAGGGAGACACCAATGGCTGCAATCAGTTTCCATGACCTTACTGTAAGCTTCTGGATGCGCATCTTTCCTGTACTGAGAGAGTGTGGTCACATCCAGAAAGTATACCGGCTTCTTCATCCTGCTCAACACTTTGTTCACCACCACCCATGCCATTGGTGTCCCTGCTGGGTACTTCAGACCAAAGTATGGCTCTGTCTCCCTCATGCATGACCTTGCTGGTTCATTCCAATCTCTTCCCCTGTGTGCGCACATATAAATATTCATTCACCGTTCACTATTCTAACTCACTCACACAATACATTCTTATGACTGTTTAAAAACCCGTTTGCCTTGGTTTAAAGTAATTTAAGAGTCTTGAAAATTGCAAAAGTTCACTTTTCAATAAATTTCAAGATAGGATATGCATGAAAACTTTTCAATAGATTATAAAAATGCATTTTTTCAATAAATTTAAAGGTGGGTTAATAACTCTGTTTAGTGGTATGAAAACTTCCTTATAAGTGAGAGGTTGTGGGTTCAACATCGCTTATAATTTCTTATGATTAATGCCACATGCTCTTCTAGAGGAAAGAAATGTTTTTGAGGATGGAGAGGGGAAGGACATACTCATAATGTACAGGAGAAATGCCTAAGAAGAAGACTTTGGTCTTGGCAGGATCAACATTGAGGTTGACCCACCTAGCCCAGGTGGTGAGCCCTTTGTAGTAGGCAATGAACCTGTTCATGTCCTTGTACAGTTTCTTATCTGCCTCCATGTATTCCCACCTGCATCCTCCCAGTTAGTCTATTGTCACCAAACGTAATAACCCAACGGACAAACTTGCTTTAATTTTTCAAAGATGTTATTATTAAGGCAAGCATCATGAGCAATAATGTCACGAGATAGACAAAAGCGAGGTCATGGATCGTACGGCTGAGATGTTTCAGTGTGGGTCCACCAATGCCAGGTGTTGAACACCAGAACATCCATTCCTCTCCAGGCATCACCGCTCTTGATGGAATCAAGTTTCAGCACTCGTCCCACACTCTCACGATCAAGATCCACCAAATATGCCGTCCGGTACAGATTCAACTGTAGCCCATACTCCTGTTCACAAATTATCAACAACCCCATCATTTTTCACTTCTCACCTCACCATGTCTTTGTCCCATTTTGTGGTTCAGTTATATAAATTACACGATCTTATTGTACTTTATTAATAATTAAATTTTTAAACAAATTATTAACTTAAAAAGTTTTATGTTAATTCATATCATAAAAAAATCAACAAAAAGTAGTAGCAGTCTCACTTTGTAAGAAGAAAACTACAGATTTGGATTTCAAAAAGCATACTTATTGAAATAGTTATTCATTAACTGTTTCTTCTGACCTAAAAATGATTAATCTCTAAAAGATTCCCAGTTCCACCTTAAAAACAAAGAAGAAGAAAATTATATTGACAATGGAAAGCCTAACACAAACCCTTGAGTTTAAAAATCTCACTTCAATGCTACTATTATTGGTGAAAACTTTAATGTTAATGTATCATCCATCCCTATGCTATGCTCTTTCCTCAATTTTACGCCAACTTTCATTTTAATTAGGGTAAATCTAGGTGTAAGTACTATGATTCATTGCAGTAAATGATTTGTGAGTGTGTTACTTAAGAGTTCATTGTCCCTTCATGATCTAGCTGGAATTACTTAGGAGGACGGTGTGTGTCCAACATCAATCATTGCTAATTTTGACATTAATTTCCCTTTCAAGCATTTGGGTTCTGCCAGCCCAAACATTCAACGCAACAAAATCACGAGTTTCAAATATTTTATTGGAAAAACTATATAATAAACAAAAAAACCCTCTCACACAACTAATCCTTGTGTGCAGCTCTAATAACCAAACATTAAAAACTAATAAATCACCAATATAAAATATTGAAAAAAATATGTATAATCACACCATGCGTAAGGCATGACAAATTTACTTCTATTCAACTCGAAAGTTTGAATCAGATTTCAAGAGCAAGACCCACAAAGTGACACTGTTTTAAACTGTATATGTTTTGTGGAGTAGTATCTAATTAAATTGAGAAACAATAATAATGGGCACGTTGGAATTTGGTGGCAAAAGTGAGGGATTAATAAATTACGCAAAGCCTAAGACAGTATCATTAATTATGCATTACTATGAAAATCAGACATGTTCCCTGAAAAAGGCAAAAGCATCCCACCAATCACGTCCTTAACATTATTGCTCTCACCGTTCGTTGCTTTTCGCGCCGTAACAGACAAAAATATGCTCACCCCCAAGTTTGTATCAAAATCGGATTTTGGGGTTAACAGAAAAATATGATGAAAGTTTGATGTTATATATATGCAACTTTAGGCTGAAAAGAGGAGAAAATGAGAGAGAAAAGGAAAGAAATTTAATTAAATTAAGTAACCCACCTCAAAGGTCACTGATGTAAGAGGGCTCCCCTTGGAGAAGGTGGTCCTAGTGTTCGGCACCCAAGAGTAAATCATACAAGCCAGCGAGTTGAATTGGTTCAAACTCAGTGAGTCACCGACAAACATTATCTTCTTCCCCCTGTATTTCTCCAGGAAATTCGTAGCATTGAATCTGCTCCAAAATTATTCCCACCCACTTATTTAGTATTCACATTTACAAGCCATTGTATAATATATACATTAATATTCGAGGAAAAAAAAACAGAGACTATATAGAGAGACAGAGAGTGTGCTTTGAATTATTGCATGTGTATGTGCTTTGAAATGTGAGCAGAGATAAATTGTTTGTGGCAGAAAATGACTTTGTATAAAACAGGGGAAGAGAAGAAGAAAACAATGAAGTGTCAAGAGAGGACAACGATCCCGTAATGATCAATCTCTCTCTCATATCTCACTTTGAATGCAAAGCTGGATCTTGATAAATAAATGATCCAAATTACTAAAAAAAAAGATCTGAGTCATATTTTTCCCTTCAGAAGATAAATCCACTTTTACTCACTTACTTACTAAAAACTGAAAAAACGCATATAGATAGTAACATTCAAAACAGAGTGAATTCTTAGGCTCTGTGGTAGAAGCAGAGTAAGTGAGAATTGAGGAGGAGAAGGTTGAAGGAGAAGAAGGGAAAGTGGAGTGACCTGGGCAGGGGACATGAAAATGGCTGCCACCTGAATTTCTGGTACAGAGTGTCGGGACGGCCGTACTTTTGACAGTTAAACTGTGGATCTATGAAGGGACAAGAGGAGGGGTCGTAGAGAGGATAAGAAGCGTCGTACACCCATTTTCCTCTGAACCAGTTGCATCTTCTTCTTGCTCCTTCTCCTTCATCTGCCAGATTTCTGTCTGTTCTGTTCCTGATCCTGAGGGAATCCAATTCCTGTGCTTCTGTTTGGCAGCAGCAGGAAAGTAAAGCTAAAAACAGAGCAAGCAGGAACAGAGGTCGGAAATGGAAGGAGGAGGAATCCATTTTCTTGGGGGTTTGATCCCTCCCTGGAATCAGCTTTCCTTGAGGAGGAAATTGATGAGAAGTGAACAAGCTGCTCTGAAAACAATGCCTTATATCATGTTTCTCTTAGAGGGAGGTTTTCAAAGGAATTTCACAAGGCATGTTGAAACTTGAAAGCAATTTTTGTGCTATGGGTTCTTTTAAATGGGGCATGTGGAGTGCCCTTTTTCCGGTCATTACGTAATTATTGAATGTAATATAATTTAATAAAAAGGAAAAAAAAAGAGAGCCGAATACATAATCATAATTTTGGGTATTTATTATCATAAAAGTAAAAGAATTATATAATTACAATTAGCTTTGAAGTTATTATTTGGTGTATTTTTATGTTATAAATACATGATTGTGACCGAATTATATTTAATTACATTGATATTTTATGAATACAAAAATCATCTAAAAAGAGTTAAATTTATATATATTATACTATTATTTACTTGGATATGATATTTTTTAATTATTGGCCAAAATTATATGTCTTTTTTAATTAATTCGTAAATATTGTAATGTTGCGTTCTGAATCGGGAGTTTAGAAAGTGGGCAAACCAAGGTTGACCGCTGGTCTTCGGGGTCCCCTGGCGGTCATGCGGATGCTTAGCCTTTTGTCTATGGATTGGGGTCCTCATCACTGAGCCCTTTTCAGTTAAGTTTTAGCTTGTCATAGTTAATTATCAGATCACGATTTAATAATATTACGCGAGAAGTTGCATTTTTTTAAAAAAACATTTTAAACACCACTAAAGTATGATTTAATTATTAATATTTTTCAATTGAAGATATCAAAATTTCTTGTTTATAATATCACAAGGGTCTCTTATAATTGAGAATGATTGTGCAAAACGAAAAATAAATAAATAATGCCTTCTACTTCTTACCTTTTTCAAGCTAACATCACATTATTCAGATGATTTTAGATATAATACAGATGTAAAGAGGTTTTTGAAAAGATAGTCTTTTAACTGAAAGCTGTAAGAAAAAGATTTTTTTGTTACCCTAAAAAAAAAAATAACTTTTGTATCATTTATTATTTTCATATGTTATTTTCCAAAAAAAAAACGGGGATGCTTTTATCATGATGTACAAAATTTAAAATACGATGCCAAAAAAAGATTAAAATAAACCCCTCTATTTATAATTTATAAAAAAATACAGCTTATTATAAAGCTTATATTTTATATTAATATTGAAACTACATAGCATAAAAATATCAATCATATATATGAGAAACGTCCTCATCAAACATTAAATTGAGGACGGAAAGACAGCATGCATGCCATGCAAATTAAGGGTGTCCTACCCTACCCAAGGGGCACTTGGATATTGACATTATTAACCAAATATACTATCTCACCTATCACTATTTGTTTGTTTATTTATTTTGGAGAGATTATTTCACCTATTTGCTTGGACTGAGATTTAATAAGTCTGTAAAGTTGGTTCAACCATTTAGAGGCATATTTAAGTTTTTTGTGTGTATTGTTTTTTCTCATTGCAATAAAATTTAGTTAGGTGTTTTTAATTTTGGATTTTGCAAAACAGAAGAAATTAAAGTGATGCACGTAATCTAATCACAGTTGCATATAGTTTTCGCGGCAAAAGCGCCTTTACTAAATATTGATGTGTATGTCAGAGAAATAATACTATAATACTGAGATCCTTATCTACTCTTTCTCTTATCTTTAATTTAAGATTTAATTAACTAATTTGATTAGATTAATGATATTAGTTAAATTAATTAATATGATATATTCTTTCTAAAATATCTTATGCATTTTCATTAATCCTTTCCTTCACTCTCCTACTTAATTATTGTTCAAAAAATATCAATAGATTTAATTTTAAAAAAAATTAATAAACATATGAAGTAAGTTTTTTATAGATAAAACTAACGTCAACTTCCCAATTAGATTTTTGTATATTGACTTTAGAACTTCGCTCCTTATTTTAATTTCTTTTTCAGCGTGTGCACATATAATATAATAAAAGAATGAATAATAATTCAAAAATTGATTCGTAATAAGGAAGGAATATATACATATATATATATATATATGTGTGTGTGTGTGTACACATATACAGGCTAATATATTCCCACCAGGCATGAGGAAGATGAAGGGGGTAAAGGAGCCGCAAGGCAAGGGACCACATTCCACAAATTGGGCTGTGTATGGTACCCAAGCTGATAACGACTTTACCCGAAAAACTAATTTCATCATCAATTGTTATTCTTTCATGATCTCTCATTTCCTTTTCTAGCGCCCGCCCCCACCCCCTTCCCAAGCTAATTAAGCATCCTTAGCTTGTAAGCTTCTGCTCAATAGTCAATGCTTGTTGTTGACCCTTCACAATTGAAATAATATCCCATTACTGATGTGCGAGCTGATGATATACGCACACATATACTACCTTCCTTCGTGTAAATTACAAAAGTAAAATAAATTAGTTAATTATTATCATCTTTCTGAAATATCTCTATAATATATACTCTTTCGGTCTTTAATATAAAACTTATTTAACTAATTTGATTAGATTAAGAAAATTAGGTAAGTTAGTTAATTATAAAAAAATATAATATGTTTTTCCTAAAACACCATAATAATCTTTCTTAATATTCTCCCACCCTCTTCTACTTGATTATGTCTGAGGGAGTATCCATGAGGGTAATTATGGAAAAACTGATAAATACGAGAAATATATCTTATATTTAGAACCAAAATCAATTTAATAATTAGGTCTTATATTAAGTATTGGAGGAGTATCAATTTACAAATTACCTAAATTAACTTGAACAAATTATAAATATGAGAGATAAAGTTATTGGTTATCTAAGGGCAGGGAGTACACACACACACACGAGGATAAATGAATCTTCACTTTTGTTGTGGCCGCCACAAAGAATGGAAAAGAAGATGGTGAGCATCTGATGCATATATAGACAACAACACTAGGGTTGGCTTTATGGCTCACCCTTTTTGCTGCGAAAAAAACAAGATAAAAAAGCTAGTTGCTTACCCAGCTTATCCAGTATTGTAAACCTTACCCATTAAGCATTCAATGTTTTCGGACCCATTCCCAAACCACCCCTAACCAACCAGCCTCTCCTATTTTTGATGCAAGATGTATTGTGTAATAGCCATCACCATGCATGCCTGGATGATTCACTCTCTACCACATTTGGCTACAAATAATTTATGAGTAAGTAAGAGGATATTACCTTTAAGTGCAACCAACCCTATAAGCTGTGCGTGTGTGTGTTAGAAACGCGAGGGGAGAATATAATAGGCTAAATTCCTTCCTTAGCTTCCCCCGTTAATATTAACTCCTACTTTATTGGTTTTTAGGGCCGGGACATATTTTTATCATCAATTTTGTCTTTCACTACTACAATTGATGTCCATAATAAAGTTTTACATTAGAATTAAAAGCACGTCAATCACTTGGCATGGTATAAGAGAAGGGCAAGATTGGAAAAAATATAAACATTACATTTGTCTTATATTTTCTATCGAAAAGAACTTTGATAACTTCAACTCATCCTATAATTAGAATCCAATGAAGTACTCTTTTAGCATATTGTACATTTAATGTGCCGAATTAGTGGGCTAAGCGAAGAGGGAAAGTTTGTATAAGCTCACATGCTAATTTATTTAACTCTCACGTAAACTCTTAACTTAACCAGTATTAACATCACTTGTCTATTTTGTGAAACGAACTTCATTTTCCTTCAATGCATGATACAGAGTTTGAGCATCATGAATGAGAAGATTACATTGATGAGAGAGCTACATACTCTCAATTAAACTTTTATAATATTTGAATTAATGTGATCACATAACACTAGATAATATTTTTTTCCCCAAAAAAAGGAATATCCTGCGCATCATGGTTGTTTTAAATCATAGAAAAACACGTAGCAAGTTAAATGGTACTATTTCTGGTTCTTAATATAAGAACTGGTTGATTAATTTGAGTAAGCTAAGAAAACTAGTTAAGTTAGTTATTTGTAATAAACAGGTGTTATATTTCCTAAAATATCCTTGCTAATCAAGTGTATTGGCTAGAACTATCATTATTACATAACCATCTTGATAAAAAATAGATAAATATGGGATAGAAAATGGATTAGAATAGCATATTTAGGACCAAAATAAAAATTAAACGAAATCTTATATTTAAGATCAGAAAAGTATTAAATATGTGAATACAATAATTGATATGACATGGAAGCAATCTACAGCAGCTCAAAGAGACATGCATGTGGTTTGATGATGACATGCGGATTGGTGACTATGATGATTTCGTAGAATCTGATCTAATTAATTACTTCCATTGTGCGTTTATATATTGGTTTGCAACAAATGGAATGATTTGATAGACACATGCAGTTCTTTTTCCGCTGGTTATTATCAAAAATTAAATTTCTGACTCACATATGCTGCTTGAAGCAATCATAGAGCACAACTTCTGCCTAGCTGGTACGTAGGACCCAAACCCCATAATAATCTTGTAACATACAGTTCATAGAATTTAATGTTCCAAGGCCTCTCCATTTCATCTCTAAGGAATATATATATGTCTGTACTCATAGCTAGGGTTTATTGTTTTGTACCAGCGCATTAATTTTCTCTCACTGGATCATGACGATCACCTTGAGAAAATAATTTAAATTTACATGGTTTTCGTTTGATAAGAAAAGATGAAAAACTGTTGAATGGTAGTTTTGTTTAACACGTATGTGTATTTTAATTTATTTAATACAATTGTGAAAATTAAAAGGGGTTCTTATTAGTTGGATTCGACATCCTTTAAGACCTTTTTCTTTCTTTATGGGTGCCACCTTCTTTATCTTTTGCGCAACTTTTAAAAAGAGCTCATTTGATAACAATGAGCTAAACAAATAAAATCTCCAAGCGCACAAGTGTTCCTTTGCAAGTTTATGGCACATGGCGTGTACACATAAAAAGTGAAATTTTTTCACTAAGAAAAAGGCATGTTTATTAGTTGAGCTACAGGTGGCCGGGCTATATCTCCCACCAATATTCATATGGATTATACATTTAGAAAATTGTCATATATAAGCCACCCACGTAATTTTTTAAATTTTTTACTACGAATGAGTAATATGTATTTGTTGTCATTTTTTGTACCGAAACTTGTCATTACGTACTATTAATTTGTTGTGAAACTTTTTAGTAATTAAGTTATTTATGTGGGACTGCATAGTAATACTTTCAATCCTAAATATATAAGCTAATAAGGAGATTTATTTTAGTCTTAAATGTAATATTTTAATATACTTAGTTTGTTTTCAAACTCTCCTTATTTATTATAAATATTAAAGGGGCCGGGTTTGCCACTAAGAGAGTAAGGTATTAAAAGAGATATTTTGAGAAAATCAACACACATTTCTTGTTACAAATAACTAAATTAATTAATTTTTTTTAATTTTTATATATTAATTATCAAGCTCTCACAAAACAGTAAAATATACCAGAATGAATTTTCCTATTGACCATTTGTAAACATTGCATCTTGCCATAATTTTTTCATTTCACATTAACGATGCTAATATAATATCAATGGCCTGCATAAAAATAATACGCGCGCACACATATAATATCAACGGTAAAGTATGATTATTTATTGATTTACATGTATCAATCAAAGGGTGCCCATATTCAAGTATCCCCAAAGACACTTGTTGAGGCCCATTAGGCCATGTGGCCACTAATGTTGTATTCTTTTTGGGCCTTTCTTTTTTTTCCGCGAGATAACCCGTTACATTTTTTTTGGTACAACGGAAATAAAGACAGCAAAACAATCGAACACAAAGCAAAAAGGCTTAGCCAGGTTCGAAAAGAGTTGATTCCTGGAGTTGCTCGGGTCCAAGGATTTGTAATCCATTTGTGCCCTTCAACGCCTGTTTGGCGAGAGAATCCGCAAGGCCATAGGTAGGATATGACCCTAAAAATTGCATGGAAAAAAAAAAAAAGAATATAACCCTAAAATAAGAAATCAGGCTCCTTTTTTTAATGTTTTTTTGGGCCCGGCTGGAAGTCAGGTTTTGAGATGCGTGTGGGGGTGTGAAAAGACTGGTAGATTCCAAGTTCATAATTTTAAGAGAAAATTACATTCAAATTCCACACAAGACAATTAATTCACCAAAAATTTCTTGAAATCTCAAAATAACTCTCAAATCTTCAGGGGACTGTGTGTAATAAATTGTAATTGTGAAATTACCTATTTATTCCCATTCATTTACAACCTCAATAGTGTCTATTGACAACCCGAGGAGAAGTGGTTAACAACCTCAACAGTGCCTCTGGTATAATTGTTGAGGTTGTAAATAGATTACTGCAATAAAATTAATGAGAATAAATAGGTAATTTCATAATTTCAATTTATTATACATAGGTCTTTCGGGATTTAGAAATCATTTTGGAATTTTCAGGAATTTTTATGAATAAGTTGTCTTATGTGAGACCTATGTACAATTTTTCCTAATTTTAAAGTTACTTTCAAGGATCTGGAATGAATGGTTGTTGAATGTTGATTTCCAGAGTAGCAACTGTTTGGCAGAGGGGATCGTGGGATTTATAATCCTATTCTCGTCGGACCCAAAAGAAAATTTCAAAAAAAAAAAAAAAACCATTCTTGGTATGTTGCCACGACGCTTTTGTTCCTTTGTCTTGTTTCAATCCCGTAGGTAGAAATGTAAATCACAGATCCGCCGACAAAATAGAGCTTTCACGGAAACGTCCTCAAAAGTCAAAACTCCAAAGTTAAATAGTAACATTTTTGTTCTTACTTTTTGGTAAAGAACCCGTTTTTTTTTTGGTTCGCCAGATTTCTTGGTAAAGATTTTGGTTCATATTCCTTCCACCTTTTTTGGAAAAAAAAAAATAAATCTTCTCAAATTTTTTTGACCGGGGAAATCTCAAATTTGAATAATATAAAGCCTCTGTAAAGTATAGAAAATGCATCATAAAATAAATATAAAGATTTATAAATTTTATGACTTGCTTCAAAATTTCCATATAGATATAGATAGACAAGGATTTATTTATCGTATATATTGATACAAGTTACAAAGAAAAATCAAATACTATTAATTTATTAATTTAACTTGCTCTTTTTTCCTTAATAAAAACAGCCGGCAAGAACTTGGGGAAAGTTTTAGGCACATTACTATAGGCCGTATTTGCCGAAAATATAAACTTTGGGCTCTTGCCCTGGGTTAGGACCTACCAATTGGCCCAAAAGGGAAAAAGAAAGCAGCAGCACCGATGGCCTCCAGGCGCCGTGCCGGCGCGTGGAAATAGATCCCAACCCAGTTCCCCGCCGAGCGGGCAGGTGTATTCACGCACGATGTCTCCGACTGCGAGAACTCTTCAAATTTTCGCAAACGAAAATCCCCGCCATTAAAGCTTTCCCTCCTTTAATTCGTCGGTCATTTGCACGTTCCAGACTTCTCTCCTTCCCATTGGTGCGTGCTGTGCACATGCCACATACTCGAGTGAGTCCACACCCTTCATTCTTGGTGCTGTGATACTTCCCGGGCACGACTCTAGGAAGTAACCCAAACGCTGCGTCTGGTTCATGGTTCCGCACGAAACCCACCGTTGCCGTACACCTGGTGTCTGATAAAACGATCTCCGTTTAGAGAGAGAGAGAGCGAAAGAGGAAGACGAAGAGTTCTAGAGAGAGAGTGTGTGTAGCGAAGTAGAGAGTGCAAGATCTGATTGAAACAAGGTAGCAAGCTCGAAACCCTACTGTCTATTTTGCAGCCCTAGGTGCCTCTGTTTTGGCCTGTTTCTTCCTCGCTTCGCGCCTAGGTTGGTTGTCTTCGTCTGCAAAGGTGAAAGTCGGTGTATTCGGATTTCGCTGGAGAAGAGTCTGTGGGAGCCCTAGAAATTTAGGTTTTGGGGCTTTTTTCCGTCTTTGGGTCCATAAAACTCTAGTTTTGGTTATTTGGTTGGGATTTGAAATCGGTGTTAGTGAGGCAAGTGTGAAGAGGAAGAATTAGGGTTTTGGATGTATGGCGTCGGGGCCTATAGTGGGAGGAGATGATGGAGCTAAGGTGAAGCAGAGATATAATGAGAACAAGGTGTACACGAGGAAAGCATATAAAGGACCTAAGAACAGAGCTAATGCCTTGTCCGCTGTTGTTCCCAACGCTGCCCCAGCTACGACAACTGCCAACAAAGATGACATCAACAACAACAACAGCATGGTCAAGAACGATAATGTCGTAGAGACCGAGAAGAATGAGAACAACGAGTCGGCTCAGGAACAACCCCAGACTATATTGCCCGAGGATGGAAATTCGGCTCAGCCACTACTAAATCCGAGACCGGACGCGGTTTCAGATGACTCGTCCACCTTAAAACGTCAGCAGAATGAACCTTCTAGCCTCAACTGTCAGCTGGACGAACATTCGAGCCCCCATCATCAGCAGGACGAACCTTCGAGTTCCAATCGACAGGAGGAGGCTACTCCTAGGACTCGGGAGTTGCCATCAGGAAATGGCGCTGTAAAGTCAGGATTGGATAATCGAATTAAGATAAACTTGTCCTCAAGGTCAAAGCAAGAGGTATTGGAGCTCAAGAGGAAGCTTGAAAATGAGCTTGATACAGTGAGAAGTTTGGTCAGAAAAATTGAAGTGAAACTGGGGCAGATTGGTAAGTATGGTAAGTCAAATCCTCTGGTGAGTGATAGAATTGATAATGGCATTGTGCCAAGGCGTGTTCAGTCTGAGGGCGCATCTGTTGTTCCCCAAGAATCTATCAGGCCTTCGCACCGGTTAAATTTGTCAGTGCTAGAGAATAGTCACGGAGCCAGTGAAATAGTTGAGAAGGAAAAGAGAACGCCCAAGGCAAACCAGTTATATAGGAATTCAGAGTTCTTGCTTGGGAAAGATAAATTCCCTCCTGCAGAGAGCAATAAGAAGTCAAAATTAAATGGAAAGAAGCAGGGTGGGGGAGAAATGCGACGTGGTTTTGGGATGGGATCGAAAGTTTTCAAAAGCTGTAGTTCGTTGCTTGAGAAGTTGATGAAACACAAGCATGGTTGGGTGTTTAATGCTCCTGTTGACGTTGAGGGGCTTGGATTGCAGGATTATTTTAGCATAATCTCGCATCCAATGGACCTAGGTACTGTGAAAACTAGGCTTAATAAGAATTGGTACAAATCGCCCAAGGAATTTGCAGAGGATGTGAGACTTACATTTCGCAACGCTATGAAATATAACCCACCAGGCCAAGATGTTCATGTAATGGCAGACCTGCTATCAAAGATATTTGAGGACAAATGGGCTACAATAGAATCAGATTTCAATCGTGAGATAAGATATGCACATGATTATGGGACAGCTCTTCCTTTGCCCTCACCAATGTCTAGAAATGCTACTGGATTCCTTCCACCACCTCTTGATATGAGAAGGATTTTGGATAGATCAGAATCAATGATGCAAACCCCAAAGTCAGTGCGCATTACTCCATCAAGTAGAACCCCTGCTCCAAAGAAGCCAAAGGCAAAGGATCCTTATAAAAGAGACATGACCTATGAGGAAAAGCAGAAACTTAGCACAAACCTCCAGAGTCTCCCTCCAGAGAAGTTAGATGCCATTGTACAGATCATTAAAAAAAGAAATACAGCTCTTTCTCAACATGATGATGAGATTGAAGTGGACATTGATAGTGTTGATACCGAGACTCTTTGGGAGCTTGATAGATTTGTGACCAATTACAAGAAAAGTTTGAGCAAGAACAAGAGGAAGGCTGAACTTGCTATTCAAAGGGCAGAATCTGCAAAGAATGCCCCACAAAAGGTATAGTTTGAGTTCTGACTTGTATTTGTTGGCCTTTTTTGTTACTGATTTCTTATGATTTCTGACTGCAAGTTTATAATTTTTTGCGCGTCCAGGCATCTGATACAGTTGAGGTTCCAAAAGAAAATTTAGCAGGTAGTCTATATCTATAGTTAAGCCAAACTTGTGGTGTTTAAACTATTGTTTATTTCAACTAATTAATAATTAATTGATTGGGACATGTATTTTGTGAGCAGATGAAAGGAATGTACCCCCATCATTGCCTGCGCGAGGGTATAAACCACTGGACAATGGTAGTAGGTCAAGTAGTTCTAGCAGCTCAAGCAGTGATTCAGGCTCCTCTTCAACTGGTACTTGAATTTTTAGTCTGAATAACATACCTCTAACTTTTAATATATGCAGTTCTCGTTTCTATCTTTCTCACTGTTATGTCATTTTGCAGATTCTGATACTGAAAGCTCCTCAGCATCCGGATCTGATGCAGGATCACAAGGAACTTGAATATATTCTCTCAGGTACGATCATAGCCATTGAATTCCCTGCTTTGGATATGCTCTGTTTTTATATTCTATATTATCTGCATCTATTCATTTCCCTTTACGTATGCTCTTAAATCAAGGAGAGGAGTACGAGTGTCTATGGTTTTGGAGCTAAATTTTCTCTCAAGTATGAGTCATGTTTGAGTTGCATGTAATTTAGTAGTTGCTGCTTGATCGTGAGTTGTATGACTTATTTCATTCTTGGCGCACTTGATATTTATATTTACAAGTCGCTGGTTCTGGTCGTAAATGAACTAGGCTTAACTTTAGCTTCTTTGTATGTCCGAAGTTTTCCTCACCATATTTTAACATTATTATTTTTACCTTTCCCCCCCCCCCTTTTAGCTTTGCAATTGCAATTTGAATTTTGAGATTGCATGGTGAGTAGAAGAAATGAGGTTCAGATTCAATAGTGTTTGATACAGCATTTTATTCAATGCTGCAAAAATAAGCTGGTTTAGGTGCACGATATGTGCTGTATACTCTCTTGTTTTGCTGTAAATAATTTTCATGTGATGTCGATTAATCTAGAGGGTGAGAATGATGCCATACATATAGATGCTTCTTTCGGGCATGTTATGGCATTGTCCATGCATGTGTCTGATTGAGTGACGCATTTTTTATACCTAAAATTAGAGGCTACAGGCAGTTTCCATATTGTAAAATATGCCCATATTTTTTATACCTGTAAAATATGCCCTGTTAAAACATTTGCTTGAAGATTTTTTTTTTTATGCTTGAGGATTTATGTGCTTTTATTTTCCTTAAATTAAAGTTCTATTTAGTGGCTCCAATTTGCTGTTTATATAGGAGCCATTACAAAGTGTACATCCAATGCATCTTCAGCATTGCGGCATTGTGTTGGGTGGCATAGCTCTATTTGACCCGGAAGTTTTGTCAAATGGTTTCAGTTTAATGTGGAAACTGCCCATTGTGCTTTTAATATGCTTTCTATGTACTCTGAAGTTTGACAGATGGTTGTCACGCTAATGAACGTTCACAAGTCTGCATATATCTGTGCTGCATTTTGTCGTTGACCTTCAATGCCCCTCCCCGGGGGGGAGGAAAAAGAAAGGTTAAAGGTGCAATTGTACCCTTGAACTTATTTCTCAGCACCCAGCATTCTGATCTTTGCAGCGGTGCAATTTTACCCACAATCATATTTTTATGTGCGCAATTTTGCTCACAATCTTTTTTTTTTCTCTTTGTGCAATTTTACCCATGATGTTATTTCTCACACCTAAGAAATAACGTCAGGGTTAAAAGTGCACCTTTACTCAAAAAGAAATACTGCCTTTTGAAATGCCTTACCTCATTCAAAATATGCTGGTTCAATTTTCTCATTACCTCGGCTTTTAAGCAAGTCCCTGAGTAATTATTAGCATTTGGATGAATGTTACCCGATATAATCTTTGCCTGGAATAACCCATAAACACATCCAAATGCACCTATATCAAATTCACTGACTGACTATGAAGAATATGAGATGAACAAATTACAAGCTATAATAACCGATATTCTAACCTTTTATTTTCATTTCTTGTGGCAGTTCTCTGGTATTTAGAGTTAGATAATGATGAGATGCTTTGCCTAATTGGTGGTCTGAAGCCAAAGCTTCCATGTTACGGCTCTAAATTTTACAGCTGATGTATAGAGGAAGCATTCTCGAGGTCAACAGTGATCCTACCAATGCAGTATGGGATCTTTTTCTTGCTATTTGTTGGAACTCTTGCATCTAGCTACTCGTGGCCTTATTTGTCCTGACACAAACTTTGTATAATCTTTAGTTGAATTAGTTGAATGTTGTCGATATTAGGTAGACATAAGATGATTTTTCCTAGCATGTGCGCATTGCTAACTGCTGCTTCTCATTAAGTTCTGCTAGTGACTCGTTCTTTTGTTTTTTGCTTTTGTAGTGGCAGATTCAGGATTCTTGGTGTTGTACAAAGATATGTAATTCCAAGTGCTTGGAGCCATTAATGGTTCACATGAAATCTCATTCCATATGGTAGCCTGAGTTTGGCATTGGGCTGGTTAGAGTAACATTAGAGAGATATTATTACTTTGTTTTTACAATTAAGGAAGGTGAGTTTAATTCTCTGGTTTTGTGCAAAAGGTTTTGGAAGGTGAGCAATTCAGCAGTTAGTGAGAAGTAATAATCTTTCCTGCCTATCAGGTGGCTGAGACGATGACAGTTGTACAGTTAATGTGTTCAAGCTTACTTAGGGCCCATAGTGATGAAATAAGATTCATGAACTCTTTCCATCGAAGTGGTAAATGCTGCAGACGAAGGGCTGGTCAAGTTTTCAAAATGTTTCTTACCTCTTTTCCATGGCCAAGCCGAAGTGCTAGACGTATGCCAAAAAAAAAGGGTGATATGCATGGCGAACTGACGAAGTTTGTATTTCGCGTTTACCATCCTTGGACGATTGTTGCGTTCCAGATTTAGTAACGCGTTTTGAGGTTTCTTTGTTCTCTTTAAATTTCTGAATACAAAATAATTCAGTCGCCCAAATTTGACCTGCAGCGAAAGCTGTGGCGAGGAAATTCCGCAGGAAACTGGTCATGTGAGAAGAATTTAGTTCTTTTTCGGAGTATTTTCACTGTATGTATGGTGATCTTTCTTGATGGAATGAATTGCAATCTGGGGCAGTTGGTAAATAGAAACAATTCACTTCTAGCTTTGATGGTATTTTAGTCCTTTACTGAAAGATTCCGGTCTTAACCTGACCTCTTAAAAAAAGCGAAAAGCAAAATAATAAGAGGTAAAGAGCACGCGTTTGACCATGGCTATAACATGGAATAGGAGCATGAAATAGGCATCCGTGGACCGTGGGGCATTATAAATTCATTCAAATATGTATTGAGTAATCTTCAGCACATTTCAAGTCTCTTGGCTGTCTTGCTGGTCTCTGAATCCGATAGCCAGACTTCCCCCTAAATCATTTTTGGTGGTAGTTAGTCCGCAACTTTGAATGAGAGAAACGTATGAGTGCTAGCATATAAACAGGTCGTTATTCTAAACAAGGCTAACCAGCTGCTTGAAAGTCGCCAAAGTCGTCATCATCTGGTACGTCCACTGCAATTTGATTTTTCGGAGAACCCTGGCAATCCTGGTCTTCACTGATTGTTGGAGTGGTCTTTTCCACGCAAGTATTTTCAAGACTCAAACTTCTTGGTGAGTTCGTTGGAGACTTCAGTATTGTAGAAACAGATGAAAGCGGTGATGGAGGAGGTGGGGGTAACTTATTATTATGTCCAGGTACTTTTCCATCGCCCTTTTCTTCTGAGTTGCTGTTCAAGCCCTGCTCAAAAACTTTGAACTTCATACTGCCGCCACTTGTCTGTTGATATACTTATTATCAGCCCATGCTGAAGAACGAACGGTCACATTTAAACACGTATAGATATAAAATTCCAGAGTTTCATATATTGTTCTATACCCTGCGCAAGGAACTTTTGAGACTCATTGTTAAACACTGTTAATTCATTCATAAACAAGAAATGATTTCAGAATATTGAAGCATCTTTCAGGAAATTTCCTTTCCATTTGATGTCTTATTTTCACATTACACAACTCCAGCCTCGTGGAAAGTAGATTTCAGAAATGTCACAATCCAAAAGGGGCTGAAAACGAGAGGCATAGCAAAATACAGATGCTCACCTATGTTCTCTTTTATGCGAAGAACAAAATATCTGCACAACAAAAGTATGACTACTTAGGGATCATTGGGAATAAAGTGACAAACTGGGGAGTAGAAAGTCATCAATAGTCTCACAAAACCACCTGCTGCTGTCAATAACTGGTTCCACAGGATGTGCCTCTCCATGTCTTAAGAAAGCCCGAGCAAACAATTCACCTAGTTAAATATTTTACTTATTTCAGTTTTTTTTTTCACAAAAGAGTAACATGTATGATCTGATTAGAGAAGCTCTAATGTTATCTTGCCTGCTTTCTTATCTTCAAGCTTTATTATGCATTCCTGTCCCTTGCTAATAACTTTCAATACTCCATCACATGCCCATTTGTTGACATCCCATTCATCAGCTCTAAAACAAACTCCACGAGAGTAAATGTTGACTAATTACAAGCATAGCAGTTAATAATCAGAGAGTTTATCTGAGAGTAGGATATCAATATCAGAGAAGACATTTTCTTAATTGACTTTGAGACAAAACTTTAAAAACAAGTGCTAGTAAACTGGAAATTTCGGGTCTTGCAAGCAAGAAGTAGAAACTTGTTCAAGATTCACTAAACATATCATACGCATATTAGACAAGGAGTAGCAATTTGAAGTTGATCAGAGATCTGTAAGAACCTGCACTTTTCCTGGCGGGTATCTGCACAAATAGTGGGATACATTAGCTTGACCCCTGAATTTCTGAATTCCAGTTAGTCATTCTTTTCATTAAGTGACAGTATTCGAAGATAAAAAAATCAAAAGTCAAACCTGATCCTTTTAAGTTCGAACTCTCCTGTTAAAGCAAATTAACCCTTCGTCAGTCTATGGCAATCCTCTGCCCAAACCAATTGCTGGGGAAATAAACAGATATACACTAAAGCCCAAATTATAAAATCGATATACGCTAAAGCCCAAATTATAAAATCAATAAACTTCCAACATACGCTCAATCTTTTACCATATAAACATAGCATTCAGAAACTTGAAAAAGAACGAGTTCTAACGCCTCAGCTTGTTGGGCTTTGTCCACGCTTTCTTGAACGTCGGCTTTCTTGTCCTCCGTGTGCATTGCAACTTCGATGCCAGAAAAATGAAGAAGAGCGGAGCAGAAGCGATCAGGAACTGTACTATACGTGGATGGAAAGAAGAAGAAGTTGACAAGGCAATCGAACAATGGAGAATTTTCGGGCTCGCAATGTCAGAGAGACGGTGAACACAGGGCAAGAGATGGGAAGGGCTGTCTCGTTTTCCTTCTCAGCGAAGAATGCCAAACACGCAGACGTAAAAGCTTCGAATCCAGTTCTGTTATGTATTAGAGCGATAAGAACCGAAGGATTGGAACAGTGTCAGACTGTCAGGATCCAAGGGTCCCAAATAGAGGACACGACGGGTTGTGGGAGCATGGGATCTAGTCTAGGGTTGTTGGATCGGAATAGGAGGTGTTTTAATAATTATAATTAATTTTAGTCAATTTTATTTTTAATTTAGAAAATGCTGAGAACTATATTGGAATATTTTCAATAGAAAATTTGGATTTTTTCCCTCTGTTTTGGAGCTGAGAATGACACATCCGGGATGACAAGGCTAGCATTACAACTGGAAAAAAAAAATAGTTGTAATTTTTTATAATTCGTATAATTATATACATATCTTACAAAATTCAATAATATAATACTCCTTCGGTCCTTAATATAATACCCATTTAACTAATTTGATTAAATTAAGGAAGTTAGGTAAGTTAGTTAATTATAAGAAACGTGACACATTTTTCCTAAAACATCATAATCATCTTTTTTTAATACCCCCTCTTCCTCTTCTATTTGATTATGATTGAGGGAGTGTCTATAGGGGTAATTTAGAAAAAATTGATAAATATGATAAATGGGTTTTATATTTACAACCAAAACCAACTCAATAATTGAATCCTATATTAAGGACTGGAGGAGTACTAGTTAGGTCGTGAAAATTATGTACGTCTACTTCAATTGCATTACAAAAATCTGAGAAAACTAATCTTCTAGTCCTTGTAACTTGTTTCAGTTTTGAAGGAGGTTCTTGAACTTTTTTTTTTCCCATGAGATCCTTTAAATAAATACATTTATTAGCCCTTCTGTCAAAAATTTCCATTAGGTGGACATTACTGTCCAGTTGACGCTACTTCCCCCACCCCCCTCCAAACCCATCCAAATCCCACCAAATCTCAATCTCGTTTTCCCTATAAATTAATTCCCACACTTCTCTAAATATACTACTGGGTAATTAAGTTAGGTAGAGTACAATGCACCTATAACTATCAACTACCCAAAAAAAAAAAAAAAAAGGTTCAGTGGAACTTACATAGATATGTTCATCTGTTCATTTATAATTAGCCAAGTCTTTCTATCCTCCTAATTTTTCCCCCCTTAAATTTTCAATAGGGAACCGTTGCAGTTGCAGTCATGTGCCTTGGGTCTGTAAGAATGGATTGTATGTTGACAAAACCAGCTTGCCTCAGAGTAGCTTCCATATCAGTCAAGTAGTACTCATCAATGAACGGTTCTGTGCTCTTCAACAATGTAAATAGCACAGGGGGCAGTTCCTACAACACCAATGCCAACAACTTTGATCATGTTTCTCTAAGCTGTTCAAATAATTCTGTCACACTCAATAACAGACAGCTTAAGAAAGTGACTCTGAGTTATGTCCATTTAAAAAAGGAACATCTCTGAAGCTTATATCAACATATTACATAACATTAATTTGTGATCCCTTGAATATCTTCAACAGTTAGCATCAAATTTTAAAACTAACATCCTGCATTCAGAAAATTTCCCAGAGAAATAAGGTTACCAACACGATATGGAAGATCACCAAGGAGTTTGTGATGCTATTAGGGTCACAGAAGTTTTCAAAATGTGGATGGACATGTTGGTTGATTGTACTTATAATAAAAACTTAAGACATTTAGGTTGGAGGCTCATCATTGGTACATGATGATCGAAATAGCAGAAAAGGCAAATCCATACCTGAAGAATCTTCGATTTTGGCTGCAGAAACATCAACAATAATATGAGTGCTTATGATAACATACTCTATTATGGTAATTTAAAATAAGAAAGAAAGAAAAGAAAAGAAAAAGGTAAGAATTACATACCGAATTATCTGTCAAAGCTATGGTGCCCCCAGGTCGAAGAAGACGGAATGCTTCCTTTATCATGTTTACTATAGCTCTTTCAGGACATTCGTGAAGCTGCATAAAGTTAGTACTCAAGGAATCAAAATCCAGTCCATAAATATCACTGAATGAATGCTTGAACTTGTGAGATTCAAGAAAGGCAGAGCTTGTGGCACATGAATATTCAGGATCCATGAGCCACAAGGTCCTTAATTGCATCCGTCACTCTTAAATTTCCAAGTATCTCATCGTTGGAAGTTTTGGTTAACTAGGATAGCATAACATGCATATTGAAAATAAAAATAATCTCCAAAGCCTTTTTAGGGAAATACCAAACGGGAAGATGAGGCATACCACAAAAGAAATGGAAACAAGGTCAAAAGACTTGGAAGGCAAGCCTGTGTTTTCTCCATTTGCATGTATCCAGCTAATGGGATGTTTACGTGGTGCTCTATTCTTTTCTTTGAGTTGAGCTACAGCAAGAAAATAAGGTGACAGATCTAGACCCTGGACCAAACATATCAGTCAAAGTCAATAGCAATTTCCAAGTATAAGGCTTCTTTTATTCAGGTGTACTGAGAAAGGAAATTTATCCACTTAAGGCTCACTCACGGTGACTTTGGCATTGGGAAACTTGGCAGCAAGATGTCTTGTGCTTTCACCAACGGAGCATCCAATATCTAGAATGTCATTGATCATGGATGTTTTTGTATACTTAAGATGATGTTGTTCGATTGCTTGAAGCCAGTTGCCACGAAGTATCTGATTTGCTTCATCTACTGAAGAAGCGTCTGGAATTGCTCGTCTCACCATTGACAAAGTAGCAGCCTCTGCTTCAGCTGCTGCCTATCATATAACATAATCTAATTATGATTTCTCTCTGAAGCATATAATATAAAGAAAAAAATATAATGTTTAGAAAGCCACAACACTTTCAATGTGCTAGCATGGAGTATAACTGGCTGCCTTCTTTCATTATGTCTGTGATTCTAATTGGCTTCTTTTTCTTAATCAGTGATTGGAAGTTCAATTTTTTCTCCTCTAAATTTAGTAATTACCCTGAAGCTGGAGAAATTCTAGAAACTTAAAGAGTTCTTTGACATGCTTCTAGCTGTTAGCAATTTTTCGGTCAATAAGCATTACAGACCTTGTTATGCATCAGAATGTTAAGCAGTACATTTACGAGACTAAGGTACATTGCCCCATATAACAAATAATAGGATCTTTTAATGGTGTTCAGCCTTGTCTATATTCGAAAAAATAGTTTAAAACAAACAGCATCTGGTTTCAATATCCCCAAAATATAGAAGTTGAACTAGGGAAAGCAAGATATACAGAATGTAGAGAATACATAACAAAGAAGAACATGCTAATGTTGATTTAGTCACATTCACAAAGAGGAGTCGTCATGAAATGAAGTGATTGAGTTTCTATAGAATATGTAAAAGTTTAAAGAAGTCTCTTACCAGCCATGTGAGATTGCCCTCGTCATATCCATGGAATGGATTCAAGTAATCTGTACAGTCGGGTGGGCAAATTAATGATAACGTAAGACATTAACAAGTAAGTAATGACTATAGTATGGGCGACCATGGGAACCATTTACCAGGAGTAAAAAGTTCGTATTGAGGTATGAAAGAAAAATGGGAACATATTTACACTCTGAAAAAAAGAACATTCAAAAGTGAAAATGTTGTGGTCAAATATGTATTTCAAAATACAGAAGAGCCATGCCACAATAGAACTTGAAACTGACAGCAGAGGTAAATCTTTCTTCCCAACTTATAATGTGAGGAGTATTTCAGAATATGATCGAGTACACGGTGCGTCTACTAAACTAACAATGCGGCATTAATATAACTATTTCAATTCGAAACAAAAAACCAGTGACAGAAACAAGTTACTGAAACTCAAATCCAAAGGTTTCTGCATACCCCATGAGAAGCATAAGAAGCCTAAGGCGTAATACACGTTTCAATTTAAAAGAGGCATTTCTTCCTATAGCAGAAACATTTTCATAGATCGCTTTCCTCTTATATCAAAAATCATGTGGCTATGATGCTTCTCAGAAGAAAGAGTAGCAGAACGATTCAAGCATAATACAAACAGCATATTCATTTACAAATTTTCCTGTATTCAATTATTTGAGCAAACATATAACAATGCAAAGGAAAGTAGAAAGGTGGATTCTGAAAAATCAATGAAGAAATTTACAATCAGGGTATTCTAGGGAATGGTCTCGAATGCTTTCCAGCTCCTTATACGCGTCTGACTCTAAAATCTCTTTCGCCATTTCCCTCCAAGGTATGTTGTTCTTCTCAGCTGTGCTGTGCCCAACACATCCAAAAATCACTTCCATTGAATTAAGAACACGTTTGGCAAACGACCAACTCAAAAACACAAAAAATCATAGACGTTTCAAGGATTTCCTTATTTGATGAAACTATCAGATACAAATACGAGCCATAGACAGAACGTTTTCACATAATGTAACAGGCCATACATTAGCATCCAAGGTAACTACTAGTTTCAAGGAATCTTTCAGAACATGATCAAGTGCATGGCGCGCCTCTACACTTCTGTTCAAGATATATGGCAGGAACACGTAACCGAGTTTCAAATCCAAATGATCCCACAAGCAGTATGAGAAATTTAAGTTCAAACGCATATAATTCTATTTACAAGGGACATACTTTTTTCGCAAAAACCTGTTGACAACCAAGATGTTTTAATATAATGCAACACACCATACTTAAGAATCCAAGAATCAGGTAGTTTACATATCACAGTCAAATCAAAATATCAGACGCCCCGCAAACATAAACCAGTGGGAAGAGAAATTGACCTTATGAGGACCTGCCTCGCGCCGAGCTTGAGGATAGAGTAGAGGGGCTTGAAGGAAATAAGAGCCACGACGAGACGAGAAATAGGAGTGTGTCCAGTCCACTTGGGTCGCACCAGCCGTCCTTCTTCAAAAGTACCGATTGATGTGTCCGACGTCGCCATGTGAACCACCAAAGAAGGTCGTCTTCTGGTTCTTGAGGTGGTATTGCTAATCCCATTGGCGACAGAGGTAACAGAGAGATTCTGGAGAGATGGCGACAGAGCCATTGTGTTCTGTGGGTGGGAGAGAAGAAGGACAAGCTCCGACGATGGAGCCACTGCTGAGGGCCTGAGGCATGAGATAACGGCTACACTAACTGTAATGGCCCGCCAGATTTCCCCCCTATAGTAACACGCCATGTGGAACTATAAAGAAACACGATATCATCTTCCGTTTTTCGCCAAAAATAAAATCATTTGTAATTATGTTTTTATGTATATGTATATTTAATAATTTTAGAAAATATAGTTTATCAAAAAGGAAAATCTAATTTATTAAAGGGAAAATAATAAAATTGAGAAAATAAATATTGAAAAATAGACGGTGCAATGAGTAGGTTTGAAAAATTAAGAGAGAGTTTTGAGTGGGGGGGGGGAGCAAAGCAGACGAGCACGCAGCCAGTAGAAATGAGTAAAAATATTCTTCAAAAGTCAATGCCTTACTATGTAGTCATATAATATATGAACATAAACTTTATATATATATATATAGTCTGGTCCTTAATATAAAACATATTCAACTAATTTGATTAAATTAAGAAAGTTAAGTAAGTTAGTTAATTATAAAAAATATAACACATTTTTCCTAAAATACTATAATCATCTTTCTTAATATCCTCTCTCTCTTTTACTTGATTATGGTTGAAAAAATTGATAAATATAAGAAATAGATCTTATAGTTAGGATCAAAATCAATTCAATAATTAAGTCTTATATTAAAAACTGAAAAAGTGTGTGTGTGTAAAGAATCTTGCAGTTATGTGCCTTTTGTCAAAACAACAAAAATATTGTAAGATTATTTTCAGTCAAAAAAGCTTTTAAAATGATATCATCACTCATCCACTCATCATTTCAGGAAAGTGCAGTTTCCCAGAATCAATAAAATTAAAAATTGTAATATGATTTTCTTTGTTGGAAGTTCCTTGAACTAGAGAATGATTAACTTGATCTCTGACCCCCAAGCTTTAATTCTAGTTTAGAGCAAGGAAGGTTGAATCACCAACTGGCATCATTAATTGTTTAATATAAATATATCAAGAAAAAGGCCGAATGCCCTTTAAAACTTTAAAAGACTTGAAAACAACATAATTTACACCAGTTCTCATTCTAGGAAAGGGTATGTGTGATGAGTTTCGAGGAAGGCCTCAAACTGGAGTAACTGGAGTAACTTGAAGTTAGGTTTCTTCCTTGGGCACAGATCTCTGTTTTTTGTGTTCTGTGTTTCAAACCATACAAAGCTAGAATTTAGAAAGAATATTACTTTTTGTCTGTCTTTCTCTGCATCCATATGCTGATGTGATTTTCTATAATTGTCAAATTATCTCTAAAAGGTATCATAAGAAAAAGTTCTAAATGCAAGTTTAACCCAGATAAAATGCCTATTATATTTTCACGTGATCATGTTACAAGTTTACCTCGTTCATGGTAAATGAAACAAGTGCTGTATTTCAAATCCTCAGATACATTATTTCAAGAACTGGTGTTCACAAGAAATCTCCCAAAGGTGATGAACTGAATATAGAAAGTCTCCTTCTCTTTCTGGTTCTAAAGAGATCTTCTGAAGAAGAGAATCTATCAAGTACAGACCTAATAGCTTGATGAACAGAGACGGCAAGAAGCTGACGATATGCAGTATCTTCAATGTTGTGCTCTCTACAGCTAATTATAACAAACACATTCTTCATCCTCCCTCCCAAGGTTGCAATTTCTGCCATCATTATCTTAAGATGAAGGGCATCAAGTGCTTGTCTTAGTTCAGGCAACAACCCTGGTTTATATTCACAACATAGCGATACTTTGATTGAATAAGGGAGGCCATTTGAACCATCCTCCTGTTCTTCAACTCTTATTTCATCGCTGTCCTTTGGTATCATCAAACCCTCACATGCTTGTGCTGCATTCCTTTTCAGCTCTTTCAAATGTCTGATAACCTCGCCAAGTAATGACGCTTTGTCCATCTACAAGGTCAAAGGGAGAAAAGGACAGTTTCAGATTTTCAAACCATGACATGAGTGATTCAACATTGGTACTGCATCTCAGTTTTATAATCGAAAGCATAAGCTTAACCAGATTGGGCGCTTGATATCAGCCTCTGCTCAACCCTTAGAGAAGTAAGTTTTAAATTATGTTTATGAACATCAAGACGCAAATACAATGCAAGAAACTCAAAACCGTACCATATGGATATAATTCATATGCTGGTCCTCAAAGTCAGGATGTTTAATATCCAAGTATGGGAAGACGATTTTGATCGTATTATTGAATGCTCTATGAGGTTTAATATTCCCGTGCTTGGTTTCTTGGTCCCTTGTAAGGACCTAATCTCATACACTAATATATTAGCCCAGTTGATTGTGCATGGCGGGTTCAAAATCAATGAGCCTAGCTGTGAGGTCTATATTTTGGTGGGTTGACTGGTTTGCAAACATGGTTGATAATAGTTGGCAGATCTTATACAAAGAAAATAGGTGATTTGAGATGGGTTCTGCCGGGATTTGATGATGGCCATTGCTGTGTTAGTGGTCGTGTTTTCTGATCCTCTCCCTATGGTTGAAGCTGTTTGGCAAGAGTCTTTATGCCCAGCACAGGATTGTTGAACCATTGTGGATAACTTTGTTAATCACTAAGCAGTTATTGCTTTAAGTGGATCCAAAGAACTCAGATGCCCCCAACCCTCTTTCTCCCTTTCTGGATGCAGGATTTTAGCTTTCTGTTTTATTTCCACGGCTATGCTACTTATGGTTTTGGTTTTTGTGTTTTTTACGTGCTTTGTACTGATGACTCTGATTACGCTTTTCCGATAGTATAATCTTTGTCGGGGTAAAAAATCCAAGCAAAATGATTTCCATTGTTGAAGCACCCAACGAATATTTCCATACAATTCAACACATAGTTGGGGCAAAAAGAGAATGATATCCAAATTCGATTGTTTTAAAAGCGGAGAGCCTCAGTGCAGATGTATGCGTAAATGACTTATGCAGATCCATCAAACGATGAATTATCAAGCTACGCTTCACTGCAATAGTTAATACGAAAGAGGAAAATAAATAATAAATCGTCATACAACCTTGAGCTACCAAATATGTGATTCAAACAAATGATTTTTCTGTTGGAGTAATGAAATGGAACAACCAAATTTCAGGGCACAATTATCGGCCTAGTTCAGATGTATATTTCATAGAAGCAGAAAGCATAAGACGGGGGAGATTCAACGAGAAAGAAATCTCCCATATATCATGTTTAGTTCCTCCGAACACCATAAACTAAAGCCAGGGTAGCAACACAAGAAAGTAAGATGAAACAAACCTTCTTAGCACCCGGAACTACACTCCTAAGCGTGTCAAGATGTGCATTAATCCTTGCCCTCCTCCTCCTCTCTGCTTCGCTATGGTTCTTCAAACTTTCAACACTTCTCTCATTGGACCCACTCTTGCGCTCCAGTTTGGCTGGAGCAGCCACAAGCTCTCCCTTGTCCCTGTCCAACACCAGAGATGAAGATGAAACAAACCCTCCACCTATTTCCGCATAGTTATCCAGAAAACCATCAGGACTTGCCTCTGAGGCATTTCCCCGAACACCAGAACTCCAACAAATTGCTTCCATGGCCAAATTACGAGGTGAGGGGGTGACAAAAGGGTAGTGAGGCAGTTTCAGAAAACAAGAGGACCAGAGAGGACAAGACTTTGTGGGGACGGGACCCAGAGAAGAACAACGTTGGAAGGCGTAGCTTGAGTTGGATTGTAGTAGGCAAGGCTGTTGTGGTGGTCACTGTAATTTCCATGAGCGAAACAAGGCAAAGCCTGATTCTTTGCGAGAACTTAATGGAGGAACTGAAAAGCGAGGTGGTTTGTCATGTTGGGTTTGGATTGAACCGAGTTTTGGAATGAAAGGTGAAGAGTAGTCAAAGTGGAGAATCAGAAGGAGTCAGTGAATGCTAGTGAGGCAGGGAGACAGAGAGAGAAGGAGAAGATCGCATGAGAGGAAGAGTACGTTCTCTGTTTAGGTGGGGGACTCCGTTTTAAACTTAAAATGCCATTGCCATGCCTTCTCATCAAACTTATTTCAATTAAAAAAAGGTCATTAATTTTTTTTTTTTTAAAAAAATGGAAGTTGCACGCTTCACTATTCACAAATTGCATGACTCTGCTATGAATAAACATGAGCAAGGGAAGAGTGCTAATTATAATTTATATGGTAGTTTACATATTGGGTGTTGTTAAGTTATAATTTGTGAAGTTGATATCAATATATTTATAAGTTGGAGATGCGGCTTACCTCAAGCCCACTTTAATTTAATATAAGCATATAATAAGAGTTAGTTAGCGAGTTAAATTTGGTTTTGAATATGAGATATCAATTTACTTTGTATTTTATAGTTATCAAATAGTTCTTATGTTAATAATCGCAAAGAGAGAATACCGTTCAAATAGTATCATCTCATCTTATACTACCCCAGCTTTTTAATATAAAAGTTAGATAATTAATTTGTAAATATTAAAAAGTTAGTTAATTGTAATAAACGATGCTATTGTAATAAACGAGTGTTATCTTCTTAAAATATATTTGTTAACCGTATGCATTAGAATAAAAATCTTTTAACATATGCAAACATCATGAAACTATTTTGATTTTATATTTAGAACCAAATTGAATATCAAACTTTAACTAGTTCTTATATTGAAAATAAAAAAGTAGTACTACCTCTGTTCTTAATATAAGACCTTGTTTATTTTTATTTTGGCCCTAAATATAAGATCCCAATCTACTTTATCTCTAATATTTATGCATTTTTTCTAAAATAATCCTTTTAACAATGATAGTTCTAGCCAATACAATTGATTAGCAAAGATATTTTAGAAAAGACAACACCTATTTATTACAAATAACTAGTATAATTTCTTTTCTCAATCTCCTCAAATTATTCGACAAGTTCTTATAATCAGGAGTACTATTTATTGTGAGATTCCTATATATTCTAAAATGAGAATCATCCCATACAAGATTCCTGTTTATACGTTGTGATATGAAATCCCTCAGGTTGTTCCTCATAATTTAGGTTTAGGATTGTATTTTTTGCTTCCTTAGCCTATTTTTTAGACCAGATCATGCCGTGACTTTAGGGCCTTCCACACGTTTTCCTTAATTGTTAAACAAAACACAGATTTTGAGATGCCAAAAATGTCCCATTCACCTGAAAAAAAAGAAAGTAAACATTATTATTTTTGGAATTGACATAAGTTATTCATAGTCTCTGTTTTCACCTAAAATTGTCGTATTTTTGTAGTATTCAAATTGAACTCCATTATTATTAATTACCTAGTCTCCATAGTCTCTGTTTTCACCCGTTTAATTTAATAAGTGGCATTATTATTTTTAAAATAGGCCGCTCTTAGTTACTTCGCGCAAATTCATTAAACAGAAAAAAAGAAATTAAAAGCTGTCAGAATTGGACCATTATATTTGTCAACAAAGTTATAGTAATATTATTTTTAATTCCTGACATATAAAAATTATTTAACTAACTTAGATAAATTAAAAAACAAATAAATTGGTTAATTATAATAAATATAATATATCTGTTTATAAGTTAGATAAATTAGCTTGAGAAAAAAATAATAAATATGAAAGATTAAAAGAATAAAAATACGATCAACAAGTAAAACAAAAAATAAAAAAAAAAGTATTAAAAAAATTGCATGATTCACAAATTATAAACAAACAAGTTATACATTGAGATTTGAGCATAGTACAAGCACACGTCTAATTTACTAATAAGTAGTATTTTTTTTTAAAAAAAAAATCCATTTGCACACGTCAAATGGAAGGTCAGGGGAAGAATCTGAATGAAACAATGATAAATCATGGAAAAAAAATCAGTTGTTAGTAGGATTTAATAATAAAGCATGATGTGAAAATGAGATTTGTTAATAAGTAGAAATTGCGTGTGCGTCTCTTGGGCGTGTGGAAACGCCCGCAATACTTGAATCTTTGTTTGAGAATGGAGATTCATTGGTGGACGTTTCCTCATTAAGCAATTCCTAGCTTTTAAGTTAGGCAAAAGCCACTAACCACTTCTTCGTCTTTTTTAATTTCCTTAACTTAATGATTAATTGATGTGCTAATCACATTTGTTTGACATTAATCTTGTGAGTATGACATTAATCCATGAGCCGCGTCACTGACAACGACACAAATCGATTGTTTAATTTCCATAGTGGCCTCCACCAGCGTCTCATTCACTGAGCCTTTGTGGAAAGCGAAGCTTTTAGGTCACTGACTCGACTCAGAATCACCATAATCCTCCATTGTTACAATCTCTAACGTAAATGAAATTTATTTTTATACTCTTTGAATGAGGTTGTTAATTTATAGTTAATGAATAACAAAGTTTAAGAATTATTCTTTTTTTTTTTGCTAAAGCATAAGTATCCTTCTTTTATTGGAGGCAATCCTATTCGAGGTACTGTTGGGTACTAAATGTGGATATCTCTCTCAGAGAAGATTCGAATCTTGGTTCGCCACGTTGTGAGGGACTAGCTCATTCCGCTAAACCTAACCCCTGTTGGTTTAAGAATTATTCTTTTACTCTTATGATCTTTCATTAAGAGTCGACCAATTGAAGTAAACTACTTGCAAAGAGTTATTAACATAAATGTTGATTAGTAGGAGGCTGAGTAAAGCGTGAGTGAAGTACTTTAACGTTGAATCAATTTTGCAACGCCAACCGCTAGCTTTTAAAATATGATCCTCCAAATACTTGTGATGAGTGGAACTCAAATTTGATACAATAATACTATTTCCGGTTCTTAATATAAGAGTTAGATAATTAGGATGTAATTAAATATCTAATTAGTTTTTTTATTTAGAACCGGAGGTAGGAGTATTTAAGGTAAAACAATCACAAGTCATAAATGAATCACGAATCAGTTTGTAACGAAAGAGAATAAACAGTTTAGAATTTGGATTAATGAGTAGAAATTTCGTCTGGCTTTGTGGGCCAGATTAGATATTGATGGGAGAATGAGGACCGAGTCACTTACCGAGCGGGGAAAAAAAAAGGGCCCAAACAAGTCTGAAACAGCCAGAAGCCCACTAGGCCCAAAGCGTGCTAATAGGCTACCCCATTCTTAAATGACTTTCTTCCTCTCTTTTTTTAATACCTTGTTCTTCCGTTTGATTTCTTCAATTTGTTGTTTGTGTTCTTCAAAATTATATCACATGTTAATTCAAGAGCTACTAATTAACCATATAAGACGTTTTTTTCAATCAAAAAATACTCTTTTTAGTTATAAATGTAAATGCTATAACTAATTTATATAAAAAAAACTGATTGAATTAGTTATTTATAAAAAAAAATACATATTAATTTTTCTAAAGTACTTATCTTAATTATTTAAGAAATTTCCCTCTTGATGAAAAACTTTCTTAGTATACCCAATTAATAAAGAGGGTTTAGAGAAAAAAAAGTTATAAATTTTACTGCTTTTTAATTATGCATTAGCGTATTGATTAAATTAAATATTAGTACGTGAGAATAATTTTACCATGAGTGATGTTACAACTAATTAACTAATACTACCTCCGGTCCTAATTATAAGATCCAATTAACTAATTTAAGGAGATTAAGAAAGTAAGTTGAGTTAGTTATTTGTTCTAAATAGGTATTGTCTTTTCTAAAATATCCTTGCTAATCAAGTGTATTGACTAGAACTATAAATATTAGAAAGACTATCTTGGAAAAAATTTACTAAATATGAGAGATAAAATAGATTGGGATTTTATATTTAGGATCAAAATAAAAGTCAAACATGATTTTATATTAAAGACCAGAGGTAGTAATATAATTTAATAAGCATCGTGCAGTGATTCTTATCCATTCATCGTTATCTAAATACCGCAGTATAATATAATATATTCCTCTGATCTTAAAAAAAAAAAAAATCACTAACATATTCCAGTTCACAATTCTGCACCTGATGTTTTAAAGGCCACGAAACATTTACGCCTGAATTTAAAAGTGAGCTTTTTACGCCGCTCTTGAATCGTATGCTGCAAGCTTTATTATTATATTCAAAGTAGCTTAGAGCTCTAAAAATCCCAAGTTCCCAACAACATGAATATGCAATAACCTAAAATATTACTATTTTCGGTCCTTAATATAATACATTATTTGAGTTTTATTTTAATTCTAAATATAAGATTCTAATATATTTTATCTCTCATATTTATTTATTTTTTTCTAAGATAGTCATTCTAATAATATTAGTTGACACTAATAAACTTAATTACCAAGGATATTTTAGAAAAGACAGTATATATTTATTACAAATAACTAATTTAATTTATTTTTTTAATTTATTCAAATTAATCAATTAGTTTTTATATTTAGCATCGAAGGTAATACATGTGATATGTTCATGTGATTTATTTTTATATTATTTATTTCATTGCAAGTTTAAAGGCCTACAGCTCTAACTCTATTAAGCAACGCGTGCGTTTACACATTTGACCCCCTTTGAAGTGAACGATAACAAATTCTGCCTCGGCCTCGTTCATTTTTCCTCTCTCGAATTTTCGCGCATTCTTGTCAACTTGCGTGTACTTTCCTTTACTTTATACACAAATCACGTTTTACTATTAAAATAGAAAGACCAGTTGGCGATTATAAAACATGCTTGGAAGTTTTACCAACAATTGGTGAGTGGTTTGTCACTAGCTTCTTTTGAATGGGGTTTTGGATTCAACGATAATTCAAAAAGGTTTTTTTTTTCCCCCGCTCGTCATGGTTTGATATGATTGAAATTAAATTAAATGCGACTGTTTGAAAGCGGAAATCATATTTATTATATACTCCTCTAGTACTTAATGTATGATTTAATTGTTAAGTTAATTTTGATCCTAAGTATAAGATATATTTATCATATTTATCAATTTTTCTTAAATTATTCTTATAAATACTCCTTCAACCATAATCAAGTAAATAAGGGAGAGAAGATATTAAGAAAGATGATTATAGTATTTTAAAAAAATACCATATTTCTTATAATTAACTAACTTACTTAACTTTCATAGTATAATCAAATTAGTTAAATAGGTCTTATGTTAAAGATCGGAGGAGTATTTTTTTACATATGGATATCTTTTTAGTTGAGATAATCATATTCGAGGCATGGAGGCAATTCAGTGCGAAATATTATGCAGCACTAAATATGAACATTACTTCTTCTTAGAAATTCAAACTTTATTTGTTCCATTTGAAACTTTAACCCTTTTTGCTAGACTCTGCTCCTTTTTCATCATATTTGGTATATTTAAAATATAGAAATGGAAACTAGGTAGTGATTAGTGGGGTTCCACAACGTGTTATTTGAGGCATGTTGATGAATTAATCATGATGAATGCAGGCACGGCCTTGAGATTCCAAAATCCAAAGCAAAATAATGAAGGGGTAAAAAGAGACAAACTTGGATGAGATTTGCAAGTTGACACACTTTCAAAATTAAATAATCCCCATAGGATTTAAGTAAAATGTTGGGTTTGATATTGCAATAAGATCCCAGTATGTTTTATCTTTTGAAGTTATCTTTATTGACGGTAGAGTATATATAAAGTGGTTCTCACAAGTGGGATGATTATCAAAGGAGGTGTGTTAAAAAAATTGATATATATTTATTATAAATAACTACTCCTTTAATTGCATTTGTAATTTCTTCTGGTATGTTTTGTCCAAATCAAGAAGAATTTGAAATCTTATTAATTTTATTTTAAAATTTAATAATTTTTTAACTTTGTTCTTATCAAATACAATAAATACTTTTCAAAACACATGCATAACTTTCTATAAATTGTTTATGTAAAAAACTTTGCAAGTGTGACTAAAAACATATTTTTTTTAACATAAGAACTTCCTAGGAGGTCACCCATCTTAATAATATTTCTATCCAAAGATTAGATCCAGTGTATTAGTACTGTATTACTATACCGCGTCCTCACTAAAATATTTGTTTCCACTGGTAAATTACTCTCCACCAGAAGAGGAATTTAACTCATTTGTTTTTTTTTTTTTATAATGTTTGGATCCAGTGAAGTTGCATGATTAAAAAGTGGCCTTTATAGATGGTCTCCCTTGTATAACCGACAAATTATCTCCACCGCCATGAAAAGTTCGATACTCCAGCCTCTATAGCTATAGATGGTCTCCCTCGTATAACCCGACAAATTATCTCCACCGCCATGAAAAGTTAGATACTCCAGCCTCTATAGCCTGAATTGTTAATTGTTAATTAATAATTGAGTGCTACAAATAAAGTGGAATAAATTCACTCCCTAAGGTCAAGCCCTCGATTTTCAGCTTTGACAATTTATCACATCTGTCTCTAGGTCTAGACCGACAAAGGGCTGCTTTTTCGCCCCCTTATAAAACCAGGCAACAATTTATTTACATTAATCATAATTGCTTTTCCAGTAACACAATAAAATGATATATTTAAAACTAAAAAAAAAAGAGTATGATATACACATACGCACAGCTTGAGCCTTCGCATGTGAAATTTTCACTGAAAAATGATCCCAAATATATATATATACAATATATATTGCTAAAAATTAATTGGAACCTTGGTACACTCCAAAATTTATGAAGTTAAATTTTTTAAAAAGCAGTTACTGGTGAAAGATTTATTATGCTGATTAATCATAGCTAACAGTTTAAAAAATGATTTTGATTAAAATTATAGAAACTCAGTGGAATTAAAATGTATTGAGCTTTTTAGAATTATATCGAATTTTAAACATTATAAAAATATTTTCATCCAAAAATAATGATAATTTTAAGTTTTTTTAAATAAAACCTAGAAATTAAAATAAAGTCATTTGTAGCGTCAAAGTTTGGTTGTCTCAGAGTTGATTCAGAGTTGTCACAATCCATGCTCAAATTACACCAACATCCCCGCTCAATGAATCATTAGAGAAATGATAAAATAAATACCTTTGAACAACAAATATTTTCTCTTGGATATTCATAAAACTTAAGAATAAATTTTTTTGAAATGATTAATTTTAAATATTTTCACCCCTTAACTACAGTATAATATTTCATTCCCTTTTTTTTTCCCGGTCAACAGGTCAAACCTCTACCATTCTGTCATCCATAAAGTAAAAGGGTAAAAGCCGGGAGGGTGTTCTCAATAATTCTGTCCCTCCAAGACTTTTGCTTCCCCCTGATAAGACAATTTTTTTTTTACATTTTAGTTTATTCAGTAATGTTATTTTCTCCTTCCTTAAAAATAATGCAATTTTTCCCTAATAGATTTTTTTTTTTGCACATCGACACATCTTGATCATTTACCGCTAAAAACCATGAGTATGATTTTTTTTAAAAGAATAAATTCAATATTCTTAAGAAATAAGGGTGGTTTATTCCTATTATTAGATTTATGAGTGATGGGAAAAGTAGGTGGAAATCGGGGATAAAATGTGGAGCTTAAATTATTATGGCCACTGGGAGACAGGCACGTTTTAAAATAACTGACATGAAAAGTTGGTGTCTTGTTAGCTGAGGACATATTTACTGTTCATTATTTCCATGCACGAAAAGTCCCACAAGTTATACTCTTATGAAATGACTTTTATTCTTTTTATTTTATTTTATTTTTATTTTCAATAGTACTCTTCTCCCTCAGAAAGCAAACATGGTCTTTATTATTATTCAGCTTAATTATTTTAAAAATTTTATTTCTTGTGTGATATAGTTCTTATTGTTGATTTACAACAACCTAACGTAACAGTAACGTTATTTGATCAACACCAAACCAAATTAAATCATATATATACTCCCTCTTATTTCATTAAAATTTTCAGCAAATTGTTTTGGTTTCTATTTTCATCTTAGGAACTACTATATATATTCGAAAAGAATATCCTCCCTCTATTTCGTTTTTAAAAATTGATAAGATAGAAAATTTTAAAATAAAGTAATTAATTAATAAAAGAAAAGAATAAAGTCATTTGTATTTCCCGGAGTCTTGCAAAATGATGACTTACATTTTATACCATAAAACCCTTTTAGAATGTGACTTATTTAAAGCCCCAAACAAGAGGAGTATGATTTCATATATGGCCTAAGTAACATATTACAATTAAACAAAATATATTGATATATTGTAGCACCAGCAAATTAACACACGAGTATGTGACTCTGTGCGCGCGCACACATATATAAATAAGAAAGAAATATCAAATATATGATAAAATAAAAGGAAACTTCACCAAAAAAAATAATAAAAGGAAACAGAAGACTGAATTTTATATATTACCTCCGATTTTTAATATAAGAGCTAGTTGACTAATTTGAAGAGATTAAGAAAACTAACTAAGTTAATTATTTATAATAAATATACGTTTTTTTTAAACATCCGTGTTAATCGAGTGTGTTAGCTAGAATTACTATTATTATAAAGACTACCTTAAAAAAATATAGATAAATATAAGAGATAAAATAGATTAGAATTTTATATTTAAAACTAAAATAAAAATTAAATAAATCCTTAAATTAAGAACTGGAGGTGGCATTTGTGGTACGGAGCCAGCAATAATTGGGCCAAGTTTATATGATTAAGCATGAAGGGGACTTTGAACCGCTACTCGCCACATTCAATAATGGTAGTATTCATGGTAACTGAGTTTCTTAACTTTCACGGTTATAAGGACATGCTTCGTATCTAGGTAATTGAACCAAGGAGTTGAAATAATGTTAACTATGATGGTCCATGCAGCTCCGAAGGTCTAGAAACAGTGAAATACATACCCCAAGTAGTACGGAATCTCATGCCGGAATGCCCACCGTATTTAATTGGGGGGGTCAAGCACGCCATGAGCACATTACTCACTATAACCCTCACAATCGGCTCAATTAATACTCCTCCTCACTCAGGCCAAAACAGAAAATCTTCCTTAGCTGCTCATTATAGGGTGCTTCTTTAATTAAGCCTAATATTTAATATTATCTCTAACACTAATTATAAAACCTCTTTGTAATCTATAAATAAGATCTTGTAATTAGAGTTTAAGGTTTAGACGTAATTCAAACAAGATTTTATAATAATGATCGTATGAAGTATAAGATCTAATTTGTAATTCAATTCGAACTATAACTTATACTACCTCCAATCCTTAATATAAAAGTTTGTTTGGTTTTTATTTTAGTCCTAAATATAAGACCCTAACATACTTTGTCTCTCATATTAATTCATTTTTTTCATAATAGTTCTTACTAATATACTTGATTAGTAAGGATATTATAAGAAAGCCAACGTATCTTTATTACAAAATAACTAATTTACTAGTTTTTTTAATGTGCCCAAACTAGTTAATTAGCTCTTATATTAAGAATAGGAGGTAGTATATTAAAGATTGGAGATAGTATTTTTGTTCTTTTTATAAGATGTTTCACATGGTGAAGGAGCGTGGGCAAAAAACAAAATTGTTATGCTTGAGGAGTTATAGAAAGATCCATGCTATCGGAAAATTCAACAAAGTTTTCACCACTCGAGCTTCTAAGACAACCCTGTTTCTTTATCTGAGTTTGGGATCGCCATAGGCGAAGTTCGATATGTTTAAAAGTATTCAAATATTTTTTTCAATATAGTATCACACTTTAATATAACTAATTACAATAGTACGGTCCTTATTATATCAATTTGATATTTGGTCCTAATATAAGACCCAATCCATTGTTTCTTATATTTATGCATTTTTTTTCAAGATAATCCTTCTAATAATATAGTTTTAGCCAATAACTAATTAGCAAATATTTTAGGAATACACTTATTTATTATAAAACTTACTTCCTTAATAAATAAGTCAATATATTAGGACCAGAGGAGTAATATATTTAAAATTACTCAAATTTATAATAAATTTAATATTTTTAACAATTTTTATTAGTATATACAAAGTAGATAAAAACGACTGTCAGCGAAATTAAAAAAAAAAAAAAAAAAAGGAAAAAAAGAAAGTACCCATCGTCAAGCGCGGTGGTGGAGCAAATTTTGCACGAGCATAAAATGAAATCAAGTTAGGAGATTCGAAATTAAAAGCCTTACCTTCCCTTGACTCAAAATTTTATTATTTTCCTTGCAAATAGTCAAGTTAATGTTATCTACTCACCTGATACATTACTAATATATGGAAATACAGTCACTATTCACCTAACATAATTAATAATTTAGATTCTCAAATCTTACCCCTCTCCTTTTGCTGGCCAGGTGGCCATAAGGGGGCGGTTAAAAGTAACAATACTGAAAGTTATGGGCATATGTGGAAAAAAATGACAAATGTAGTAATCCTTCATGGGGAGGTCCGTCGTCATCATGTTTAAAAGGAAAGAGAAGAAAACGTAGAAATATCCTTAACAGCTCGGGGAGGGAAACGCGAGAGGGATAGTCAGAAAGAAAAATATAGTAATAGTACTTTTTTTCTCTCTCTCCCTCTCTTTTTCTGGCATTTGCTCTTTCTAGTCTGCCTTCATATACATTCTTTGCTTCCTCACGGGATACTATCCCCCTCTCTTTCAATCTCTCACTCTCCCAGTTCTCTCCTCATAACAAGCCGTCTCTGTTACTGAATCCCCCGTTCTTCTTCTGCCATTCTCTTCTTTTCAAGTTCTTCTTTCTAGCACATATCGGATTCGCTGTTATTTGCTTCTTCTAATAACTGGGGCTCGTGTTTCGGGGAATGATTTCTGGGGAAAAGAAAGCCACAGAATAAAGAGACAGAGAGAATGTCGCAGACTGGCAAGCCGATGCAGGGACTGGGGTTCGATTCTCTCACTACTCGATTCCGCGATTTGTTGGCTTCTGACGAGAACAAGCCTGATTTTAAAGAACTCGATCTGGGTTCTCCTGTTTCTCCATTGAAAACCCCTGCCACTGTTAATGCTGCCGGTGCCGCGCCCCCTAACACCTCAAGCTGCAGCTCGAGCAGCTCTGCCGGATCGGTTTCCGGAAGCAGACAAACCGTTGCCAAGTTGCCCTGTAAACCAGACGGGAAGCCCAGCAACAACTCCGGCGAGCTCCGTGAGACCAACTCAAACGCCTGTGAGAGCCTTCAACCGGCTTTGGCATCCCGACGCACCAAGCCGGGTCATAGGAGATCGGTTTCAGCTGGAGCTCCATTAATATACTCCGGTGGAAGTTCTAGCAGCTGGGGGAATAACGGTCATTCCAAATGGTGCGACTTCAGGGACTAATTTGCTCCCAGCCGGCAATATTTGTCCGTCAGGGAAGATCTCAAAAACAGGTTTGGCGCCTCGAACACCCAATAGAACTGATGTTTTGGGTTCAGGGACGGTAAACTATGGCCGAGGCAACATAATGCGCGGTGGCGGGAAATTGGGCAATGGAGGGCACGTCATCGTCTACGACAATGTCCCCGGGAACTCTCAGCTGGGAGGGGTTTCGGACATTGTGAAGCGAGCAATGAGTGCTTCAGATCCTGAGGAAGTGAAAAGAGCTGGAAATGAGCTATACAGAAGCGGTAACTTTGCGGAGGCATTGTCGTTGTACGATCGCGCAATTTCGATATCACCCAATAATCCTGCTTACCGGAGTAATCGGGCGGCAGCGTTGACGGCTCTGGGGAAGTTGGCTGCGGCGGCGAAGGAGTGCGAAGAGGCTGTGAAACTGGATCCTGGTTATGCCAGGGCTCATCAGAGACTGGCTTCACTTTATCTGCGGTTAGCGCTCTGTTAGTTTTGTGTTTATAAAGTTGCATCGTGTTTAACTTATATTATATCTATGCTTTTATCAGTATGGTTCTCTTGTAACTGTGTCGTTGACGGAAAAGTACTGCTTTGCTCATCTTTCATCCTTGACTTGGTTTTGATATGCGAATGATTGATCTTAGTTTTGGCATCTGTCACGTGGATTTGATGCTGGTTACTGTGAAAATTTGAACAGTTCTCATAATTTCCGGCTATAGCTTTGGAATACGAACTCTTTTTCCTTGCTTATTCATTTGATATGGTAACAAGAGTTTCTCGTTCTGTGGCAACTTTTCCTTCGTCAAGGCATGTATTAAACATTTTATACATTCGACTTTTGAAAATTCGGAATTTTTGTTGGCTCATTTGAATTTATAAGTAGATGTGGAATTTCTTCAGCTTTGGGCAGGTTGAGAATGCCCAGAGCCACCTCTGTCTCCCTGGAAAACAGGTGGATCATTCGGAACTGCACAAGCTGGGGCTATTGGAGAAGCATTTTAAACGATGTGCAGAAGCACGAAAGATCGGTGATTGGAAAAGCGCACTCAGGGAATCAGACGCAGCCATTGCTGTCGGAGCAGATTTCTCTCCCCAGGTATGCTCCACTCTTGTACATACAAACAAACAAATATATATATATATATAATTTGAATTTCTCAGTGATATTCCATAGTTTCTATTCCCTAAGTTGGGTGAGTTCTACTTGCAGCTTTTTGCTTGTAAAGCTGAAGCCTATTTGAAACTTCATCTGCTTGAGGACGCTGAGTCCACCCTCTCAAACATTCCAAAGCTGGAGGGTTGCTCTCAAACCAAGTTCTTTGGTATGGTTGGTGAAGCGTATGTTCACTTGGTTCGAGCTCAGGTTGAGATGGCCTTAGGAAGGTAAAAATCATCAACTTCCAATGCAAAAATAGGCATGAATTTTGAGTGAATGGAAAAACAGTGAACAAGAAAGATGGTTCCTTTTTTTTTTTTTTTTTTCCGGGGCAGATTTGAGAATGCAGTAGCAGAAGCAGAAAAGGCTAGTTTGGTAGACTATAGCAATGTGGAAGTTGCAAGGGTAGTAAATACCGTGAAAATGGTGGCGGGGGCTCGCTCTCGAGGCAACGATCTTTTTGGCCAAGGAAAATTTTCTGAAGCTTGCTCTGCTTATGGAGAAGGCCTCAAGATTGATAGTTCCAACTATGTCTTGTTCTGCAATAGAGCTGTTTGCTGGTCTAAACTTGGGCTGTGGGAAAAGTCTGTCGAGGACTGCAACCATGCCCTGCGAATACAACCAAACTGTACCAAGGCCCTTCTTCGTAGGGCTGTCTCAAATTCAAAGGTGAACTTTTTTGCACTGTGCCTATGTTTGTCTGTTTGTTTCTTTCTCTTTCTTTTGGAGCAGTACGGTCACAACTTTTATGGTGCTTTGTCTAATTGTGAATTCTATTTCTTGGGTGATTCTAAATGATTGCTTGACTAATAAATGATGTGTTCAGCTTGAAAGGTGGGGAGATGCTATAAGAGATTACGAGGCATTAAAGCATGAACTTTCTGGAGACAGTGAAGTTGCTGAGTCTCTCCGTCAGGCTCAGCTTGCATTGAGGAAATCTCGTGGGGAAGAATGTGGTTCAAAACTTGTTGAGGTTGAAGAGGTCTCTACATTAGATAGATTCAAAGCCGCAGTTGCTTCTTCTGGTATTTTTTTCTCCTTCCTTATTTTCTCCCCAGTAGTTTTAGTGCAGCATTTCTCTTGCCTCGTTGGTTTTGTGTAAAGCCAAAAACCTCAATTTTCAGGTATCTCAGTGGTTCATTTCAAGAAGGCATCTAATGAACGATGTCAAGAAATATCCCCCTTCATAAATACGCTCTGCATTCGATACCCAGATGTTAAATTCATCAAGGTAAAACACTAATTTATGCCTTTCTGAGAAGTATAGACATTGATGCTAACACACTGACACAGAAAACAACCAAGATATACGCATTATTATTTCATAAAATTTGAAGAATCATGTCTTGTCACACACAAACGTGATGTCCAAAATGTGTTTAGGTGGTTATCTTATACGCAAATTACACTTGGTCCTTCTTAACTTGATCCAAAATCAATTTTTCAGGTGGATTTGGAAGACTGTACAAGTGTAGGAAAAGCTGAGAGCATAAGAACTGTGCCGACCTTCAGAATATATGCAAATGGAGAGAAGGTGATGGAGATGATAAGGCCGAGTCATCAGTTATTGGAGGACTCTGTGAGGAACTGTTGTAATCTCTAGCTTCCATAATGTATACCCTTTAATTTTTTTGCAGTCATATGTAGGCGGACTGGCCAAACCCTGCCCTCTTCAGTTCAGAAAGATCAGGAGGGTCAGTTTTTGCCCTGGTACACAAAGTGCACATAAATTTTTCAGAGCTCTAGGCAGATAAACCTCAGGGAAAAATCAGCGTCTTGTTAATTAGGTTTTCAATCATAAATGTATATCTTGTTTCTTCCTTTTCTTTCTTTCCTACTATTTTGCATCATCCTCGTGCCAACTTTATCACAGCAATAACTCAAAACTCAGATCAAAACAATAAATATATTTAAAGGGTATATCAAATTGTCCAAAAAAGAACAATACAATATCTGAGATTTTTTGATTAACAATCTATCTAAAAATTTGACAGTTAGGAGAGTTTAACGTGTCGATCAATCTAGCAAATCTCACCTAAGGGAGTAAGGCTACGTTGTTGTTATCCAAAAATGAACAGGAAAAAATTGTGAATTAGGAACATGGGCATGGCAGGAAGGGAAAAGGCTGTAAAAAGTGTCGAATATTAATTATTGTCCGGTCTGTACTGCTACTTAAGAGTGAGACAGAGAAAAGAGATGATGGGGGAAGAAAATGACTAGGAGGCTTGGCTGGGGGCAATTATTTGTCATCAAGCTAGTATTTGATAATATTGGAGGACCTTCTTGGTCCTCTGAGCGTACCACCTCTTTCTTGCTCCACACGTCAGGTATGCATGGCATTTGCATAAAATTATAAACCATAATAAAATTATATTGTGGGTCTCACCATTTTCTTTTTCTGAAATTACTATCTCCTCCCCAGTGGCCCCTCTTTTCTTTTCCCCTCTCCTTTACCAACAAAACTTAATCCGAGTCTCAGCTGCTAACAATGGAGTGAGAGACTATCATAGAAGAAAGATTTTAAACTTGAATCCAAACCCTACCCCTTTTTTGTTTGGATGGGGGAAAAAATTAGGAAGAAAAACTTTCTAAAACGATAAAGACTTTTTTATTATTTTTAAAAGTTTTTAACTAGTATTTTTTTCCCTTATTTTCTTCACTTTTCTTTCAATCCAAACAGAACGGATTTCCGCTGTTTATGTTGGAGAGTTTAAAATGTTTATAATAAATTTAAGAAATATGGAATAGTTTAGAATTTTTGGAGAATTATAATTGGGCACTTCTTGTCACTATCCATACTATTATGACGTAAAAAGGCAAGGCCAAATGCCTAAACTTATTACAATTATACTCATTAATTCCATATTCTTTGAAGAGTGGTTCAATTCATATTTTAAGCGCTTGTTGAATAAGTTGTGTTTTATTTCATTGTTATCAATTATTATTTCACCAAAAAACAATTTTTGGCCAAAGGAAATTATTTTACCAAAAAGTTATGGCTTCCATTATTAATTACTACTAGTCATACCTACGAAGGAGGGGAACGCAGGAGATTACAAACTAATTACGACAAAGGAAAAAAAATATATATATTTAAAAAAGATGTAACAAACTCAACGAACTCACGTGACACGGAAGGGCTTATGAATAGGCCACATTCATTTTTGATTTCCCTCCCTTGTATGCCTTCCTCAGTTTTCACTTCTTTTGTTTTCACTCAGAGCTGCAGTGAACGACAATGGAGTCGCAATCGCAGACGCAGATCCAAACTCAAACGCAACCGAGCAAGACTAGCTCCAGAAAACGACAGGGGAAGAAAGACAAGTTATCTCTGGAGGACTACCTCGATTTCCGCCGCTCCCTTCAAACGGTTGATCTCAATATAAACCTTCTCAACCAGGTTTTCCTTTCCTCCTATTTATTTATTTCTTTATTATTATTCATTGATTAATTCCTTGTCTATTTCCGAGTTCAATTTGAAAGTTATTCATCCACGACATTGCTTCATTTTGCAGATCATCTATATCCATGGCTTCAAGAAACTGTACGGACAGACCAAGGTCATACACTCGCTCTTTGCACATGCTGGTTTTGAGTCTCTGTTTGGCTGCCGAGAAAATGGCAATGAAAGAAATGTTACTGGTTTTCTGTTTACTTAACTACTTTTTAAGAAATTCAAACTGAAATATCATGCAGAAAAATGGTAGTCCTCGATTATTGAATTTCTAATTGATTTCACAGAAAGTGTTGGTGGATGCCGTGAATACGCTTGATCTAATGGATTTGCCGAGATCCACACTCAACCAGAGTGTGTCTGCCTCCGCGACTCTCCCATTGGAGGACGTAATCGCTGATCTCAACGAACTAGGCTGGCAAGAGTGCTGTGTTACCTCTGTTTACACCCTCAGTTCTTGCCCAGAGAACTCCCTCCCTCTTGAGCAGAAACCGCAAGTCACCAAACACTTGCAGAGCAGTTCTCGAACCAAGACTTCGGAAAAGTCAATGGACGCTAATAAAATCAGTGGCGTCCTCCCTAAAGCTTCCCAAAATGGCCGGCGAGCCCCGAAAATGGCGAACAAGCGCAAGAGGATCAATGGCTGTGATGCTCTTGACTGTGCTTCGACCATGGATTCGGCCGTCTCGCTCGCCTCTAATTGAATGTGATGGTTCGTTCCCCCCCCCCCCCTGCATGTACTTCAATTTCTACTCATAATGCTGTTGCTAGATGTTTCCATTGTTAATTTGTACCTTTTTGACTTTTTCCTTATTATTTTTGCTTGGAAAAAAGTTGGATTACACAGTAGCTGGAGAATGCATCCACAACTTTATATCAATATTATTTCCATGTCCCGGTGGTCAAGCTCAAAGGGAATTGAAGTTAGGTATATGATTTAACTATTTGATTTGGTCTCAGTGACATGAATAATTTGTATACTTGCGGGTGTCTTACGGCGTGATTAAGCTACTTAATGAATATTACAGAATTTTACTTAAATTTATCCAAATGAAAATTGCCCTAGCTAAGAATGCTAGCTATTATTGGTCTTTATTTACACCAGACAAGTCATATGGGTATCATGGGCGTGGCACATGAAGTTCAATTGCGGATATTCTTAGCATGGCTTAATGAGTACTAAGAAAGTAGAAGACTAGTTAGTCAGCTTCAGTGCGTCTGTCTCTATGGTCTTGCTTAAAATTTCATGTGAATATTCACCAAGAAAGAGAACAAGGAATTTAACTTCTTTGAAGCTTGTGAATTTAAATTCCTGAAGGGTTTGAATTGGCACCCCCTGAATTGCTATTTGTTCCATGCCAGGCTACCAAAAAGAACAATGAATTTGTTTACTGGCGACGTACGAACTCTACATCAAAGATAGAGATTGGCGATGAGGACCGAGACTACCATTCCAGTGGCTTCACGTAGTGCCAGCACTGTTCTCACCCCCAAGCATTTTAACTTTCCCCATTTATAGAAAATATCCCACTATTTGCTCTCATTCTTCATCGAATAATATGAATCAATTTAGAAATAATGGAATTTCTATTTTTTTTTACTGAATCACATGAAACAGGAATAAGAGCGCGCTTAAAACCCATGTTCACTATAACTACTTTTCTTTCTCTCTTTAATGACACCACATGCAACCCAATCATAGACCATCGAGAGCCTGGAGCCTCGGACTCCACCTTTGGACTCTCGTCTTTTATAGTATCAAGGTCCTTCACTTCTTCCTCTTCCGTTGACATATATTAAAAATGCTCTGACAATTTCCTTATGATCGTGTAAATGTGCTAACCGTCAAACACATCCTCTAATGACTTGCTTAGCGATCATTTGTTATTGTTAACTTGGCACCTATTTTTAGTAAAATAAATCTACCTAAGAATCCTAGGGATTGAGATTAAAAACACGGTAACACGGTAAAAGTATTACGGAAGAATCTTCAATAGCAGCAGGCCCATATACGGCTGCAGCATTTTCCATTGGTACAAGAAATACAGCATAAACAATTCTTCTCAATAAACCCTCCCACGGAAAAGGAGGAAAAGCTTTGGGGGGATGAAATAGGCCATTTTCAAACACCACACAGAAAGGAACAGACCATAATAAGGCACAAAGTTTTTCCCCCGTTGGGAAGTGTGGCCAATCGACAAGAAACATTTAAAAAAAAAAAGGAAAAATAAATAAAAATAAAAATCGGGACCCTATCACTAGCTAATACACAGATGAGTTAACGGCGGCCCTCACGTCTCACCCCGAACACATCAACTCTTTAACGGTGCTACCTCCCATCCTCCTCACTGCACAGATGAAATGAGATAGATAAGTAAATTAGAGCAATCAAACAGAACGATCAATGATAACTGCCATGAACAAAGAAATTACTCACCTCTGCATCCTCGCCTCCGCCAACCTTGGCAGTGCCATTCACTTTCTGGGCATCTTCTGTAGCAGCAGGAACAGAAAACTCAGAGTGCTAGATAAGTAATGCCAAACAGAAAAAGATCCTCGTACTAATTGGTCAGACAAAAACTGCGCTTTACAAAAAGGAATGAGATTCCCATAACGCTAGGTCCTCAATCAGATATCAGCGAATGATGAATAGTTTATCATCACAAGGAAATGTTAAAAACTAACTCAGATTCCTCCCTGAAAACTGTCAATTATCTAGATTCTCTACCAAAATAAGTGTCCATTAATATTTCATAAACTTAATTCATCTCAGAGCATCATCATTTGAAAATTTACAGAACCCAGCTTTTTAACAAAACAAGGGAGGATAACTCACAGTTTGCAGACTAATCTACTATATTCAGGTTTTACCCGCATTTATAAGAGCCTCAATCAAAGCTCTAAAAGGACTGACCACGTGATGCACGTGTGAAACTCTTGGCAGATATCAAAACTTCAACAACAGTGTATCTTTATATATTTGATTTCCAACCAACGGCAGAAGCTAAGAATCATGGAAACTAACACAAAACAAGTGCGGCCAAATCTGAAGAGTTCAGTGGTTTCTTCCAAGTGTTCCACCACGTATGTCAAAGGCATGTGGAGCACAGACTTGACAAAGCGCTTTTTCGGAACATGAACATAACAGATACTTTATGACTATAAAGAATACAAGGCAGATCAAATGATAAACACTACCTAAAAGATAAGGAATGTATATGCATGCTAGCACTTTCAAGCAACTGAAGGACATCAAAAAGCTACGATAATTAAAGCATAATAGATGATTTCAGAAATTTAATCAATAAATTGGAAATAAAAAGAATGAAAAAGAAAAAAAGAAAAAAAAAAGAAAAGAAGAGTGAATTATAGGCCTTTCAAATCGATCACCTCCATCTTCTGGGATGTCAGAAGTCCAAAGGGTAAGGTTGTCCCTGAGAAGCTGCATGATCAATGTGCTATCTTTGTATGACTCCTCATTCAAGGTGTCAAGCTCAGAGATAGCTTCATCAAAAGCTTGCTTCGCAAGATGACAGGCCCTGGAAGAATAAAAACACAATATCCCACATGAAACACAATAACATTAAGAGTGTGTTTGGATGAAACCAAACCATGGTTTGGAGAATAGCTTCTGGAGAATATATTCTGAAAAAAATAGATTTTGGAAATAATAGATTTTGTGAAAAAGTGATTTTGAGAAGTGTGAGTGTTTGGATAGTTGTTATTAGAAGTACTTTTTATATATACAAATTGGCATAAATTAATATGATAATTATAGAAAAAATATATTTTATGATATATTTTAATTTGAAGGAATAAAATTGTTAATAATATATTTTTTATTAACATATATTAATAATATATAAAATACTCCCTCTGTTCCTTATTATAAGAGACAAATAACCGAAATACGTTGATAAAAAAAAATAGTTAAAATTAGTTAAGAACAATTAATGTGTAAAAAGTATAATTTTTTTCCAAAAATGCCCTCATTAATAAGGAGAGAGAACATGAGAGAGAATAATTAAATTATTAAAAGAAAGAGAAGTGAGAGGGAGAGAGAGTGTGAGTTGGAGATAATAAATATGGGTAAAATAGTAAATCAACACATAAAAGTAGAAACAACTTGTAAATGTCTCTTATATATAGGAACATGCCATAAACATCAAATGTCTCTTATAATAAGGAACGGAGAGAGTAATATAATTAATAAATAATTAATATGTATATATATATTTATAAGATATAAGATTAAATATATTTATAAAAAATATGTTTATAAGAAAAACAACAAGATACATATCCTATAGGCTCTCACACTCTCCCCCTTTACCTCCAAAAGTAAAAAATTTCTGCTTTTCTCAAAACCATGGTTTTGAATCCAAACCATGGTTTTGATTTTTTTAAGGGTGTTTGGCTAACATTTTTTCCAAACCATGGTTTGGGGTGCTTGCCAAACACACCCTAAGTAGCATTACAGAAAGAAATCATATCCACAAACCTTTCAGGTGAATTCATGATCTCATAGTAGAAAACTGAGAAATTTAGAGCCAGCCCCAATCGGATGGGGTGCGTCGGGGGCAATTCAGCCTCTGCTGCTGCGGTAGCAGCCTACAATGGAACAAAACCATATCACTGGTTGAAGATAAATGGAATAAAGGACACAACCAAAATGGGGGGAAAATAAGAAAAATTTCTCATGGTTCTGAGCAATATTAAACAGGTATAACTTACCTTAACTGAACTCAGCAAATAATAATATATACTATCATGTAAAACGCAAACATAATAGATCAGAGAATTTGAATTGCACCTCATATGCTTTCATAGACTGATCAGCAGCCTCTTTCTTTTCGTTGCCTGATTTGAATTCTGCAAGATAACGATAATAATCCCCTTTCCTGCAACCAGAAACATGCCATAATTTTCCTATAGGAAACAAATTATAATACACTAACATATTCAGGAGGGAATGAGGCATGAGCGCTCACATCTTATAGAAAAACACAGTTGATTCACCAACAGTAGCAGAAGGTATGAGGTGCTCATCAATCACCGTCATAACATCATTACAGATGTTTGAAAGCTCTGCTTCAACTTTGTGCCTATATTCCTTAATCCGTCTGGCATTTACTTCATTCCCTTTTGTTTCTTCTTTTTGCTCTATTGAGGACAGTATCCTCCATGATGCTCTGCGAGCACCAATTACATTCTTGTAACCAACAGAAAGTAAATTTCTCTCTTCAACGGTCAGCTCAACATCTAGATTTGCAACCTTCTTCATAGCATCCACCATCTCTGTTACAAATGGAGGCAGGAACAATATATTGTAAGTCAAAATTTGTAAGTTACAAGTTAACCGCCGAAATCTGAAGTCAAAATAAACATACCCAAACGCACTCCCTGCTGATAGGGGGAGAAAAAAGAAAATTCGTTGGCAAAAATACTTGTTATAACAGAAATACTTCAAGTGTCATGCCAAAACCTACATGCAGTTCCCCAAAATCCCACGCTTCCAAGGAATTTAAAGCAGTTCAGGCTGAAACCGAAGCTCTGTTTGTTGAGGTCAGTTCAGGCTGAAACTAAAGCTCTGTTTGTTGAGGTTATAAAACTTAAAAGACTTCCCAGGATAATTTAAACCTTTTAGCCTAGATAAACTAATTGGTGTATTGTTCAGGGAAGTTGCTCAAAAACATTCCGCAAGTTTCATCGAAGTAACCAAATCTGACGAATTTTTTTCAACCCAAAAAAATAAAAAAAGTCCTGCTTGGACCGATGGATGATTGAATTGGACTCCCATTACCTAACTCAAAGGCGAAAAACTCAAATCTCAGAAAAAAGTTTTAGAGTTAGATTTCCCACGACTTTCAATTAAAAACAACCATATCCAAATCAAATTACTACTCAACACCAAATTTGAAGCATCAAAACAAAACCACAGGACGAAATTAGCAGAGAATTAAACGGGATCAAGCTTCATAGTGACAAAGAGGGAGGTGGAAAAAAGCAGACGGATATACACTCATCAGACTGAAATCGAAGCAAAGCCCGTAGCTTTAATCTATGAGAAAACAAAACGAAGACATTATATGATCCAAAATCAAGTCGATTAGCAAAATAAAGGAGAAACACTAAGATGAAGCCCTAACCATCGTATCGCTCGGCCTGCTCAGCAAGCTTGGCGACATACACGAAATTCTCGCGCTCTTTGGAGGAAGCCATGGCCGATCTCCTGGAGATTAGGGTTGGGGGATTCGGGCAATCGGGGCTCCGCTCAGCGAAATCTCAGCCCTTTGTTCTTGTAGCTGAGGCCTTTGGAAGCTCTGCGAGACAACTGAAAAAGAGAGTGTCGCTGTCGTAACAAAAAAGCCGATTTGTGTGAAATGTCAAATACCCCCTTCCTTTTTCCTCTTTTTTCCCCCATCTTCACACATCTTGTCTTTCTCGAAATTCCCCGCAACAATTCCTAATTTTGTTTTTTTTAAAATGATATATAATCTATAATAATGCTATTAGTACTAATTAATTCAACTACAGCTTGGCCAAAATGTTTAATTATAATTTATTTGTACCCAACTACGCACTATATATTATTGAAAAATTAGATAAAAATTTAAGAAATTAAACTTCCATTTGATTTATTTTTTCGTATTAATTTTTTACTTATTTTCTTTCGCAAAAGGAAGTAGAAATACGGTAAACTTCAACAAGAAGCGATTAATTTTTGACTTTGTCTCTAAATTTATTGAAAACATGACATTTATGTTCGGTAGTAACATAGGCTTGTAGGGAAGATAAGGCAAAATAAAATTACCTTAAAAAATAAAAATTTAAGCATAATATAATAGATGGATATTATAAGTAAAATAAAATGTTTTTCTCCTATTATAACGGTTTTCATCTGAGTTTTTGTTAATTACTCTCATCTCTTTGATGAGGCTTGAACACGAACTCTTACGAAACAGTAGTAAATAATTACGGAAGTTCTGTTGATATTTTTTTTTTAAAAAAATGGATCGCTTACAAAATCATTATAATTACAAAAACGATATATACACCAATCAGTGGTGCCCACGTCAACGGACAAACAAATAAACTCAAAAGTGGAACGAATTGAAACGTGACACGTTATGCCCTTGGCCAATAGGAATATGATTCTTGGGTAGGGTCGATAAGAACCGGGTTGGTCCGGTCCACGCATCCGATACCTTGGATGGCCAGGTCTTATATGCTTCGCTTGGCTTGACTTTTATTTCTTTTTTTATCTTTTTAATTATTCTTTGGACTAATCTTTAAAAATAAAATAATTCGGTTCCTTCAAATATAAGCATCAAGTTGACCCAAAATACACAAGCATCAAAGTTTATTCACTGGATATGTTTTAGTCCACGATTTAAATGCTTTCTTTAATCAATAGATAAGGATATTCACTTATTCAATTATAAGAGAGAATATAAGAAAGATGTTCCCATATTGATCACTATGCTTATAAAGCAACCATTAACACAAATTAATAGGATTTGAAGCCGCCCAAATTGAAAGATCAGAACGCAATTCCTGTCTAATAAATATGGGTGAATTTCCATTTTTTATTTCAATATTATATTAAATTATAAGAGGGGTTCTGAAATAATAATAATAAAATTACTGTCATGTGACTTGATGATGTTCAAATTCTCAAAACAGTCCCTCTTTAATGCTTGAGAAGTAATTAATTAGAAGTCAGATTAATAAAGCATTAATATTTATATTACATTTTAAAATATATTTTTTTGAAAAAAATAATATGTGAAATTAGTTTCCAAAATACTGATATAATGGTAAAAACAAACGGGAAAATTAAAAAAAAAAGCCGTTCGCCTGTACAGATAATTGTAGCAGTTATAACAGAGAAACCGCATTGTTTTGTTATTATTGTTGTTGTTATTATTATTATAATAAAGGGTTCAATAGAAAGAGACAACATAACGGGCTATGGCGTAGATGTAGAGGAATAGTGAGGTCAATAAGTATGGAAAACTCCTCAGTCTTAGCTTCGAAATCATCATTCAGAAGTTGGTCCCAACAATTTAAAAAAAAAAAAAAAGATGATATCATCACGGAAAAAACTACCAACCAGCCAATTATTGCCATCATTTTGTGAGCGTGGGCGTGCGTGGGGTCCGGTTGGCGTTCTGAGATTCCTCTCGTCGGAGTTAGGCTCACAAATTGGGCTTCACAAAATGGGTTTTATTGGACTCTCTTATGTCCAAAATGGTTCTTGCTCTTTATGGATAGCTGTTTGCAAGAAGACTTGGAAAACGCTAATAGCGTAATAGCCCAAGGGCATTAAGGGGGTGTTTGGTAACCTCCAAATCATAGTTTCAGAAGCACTTTTCTATAAAACGAGACAAATTCCTCCACATATTTGCTTCGTAAACCGTAAAAGCACTTCTGAAACCATGGTTTAGTTTCTATCCAAACACCTCCTAATACTCTTACGTAAGCGAAAGTTCGTGGATTTAGTCCAGCCTATAGCTTCAAATTGTTTGTACCTACCCTTTTTAATTGCTAAAAAAAATAGAGACCAGAAAAACCATTTGATTGTTTTCTTATTTTATAATACTTCCGGTCTTAATTATAAGAGCTAGTTGACTAATTTAAGGAGATTAAGGAAATAAGTTAAGTTAGTTATTTGTAACGAATAGGTAATGTCTTTTCTAAAATAACCTTGCTAATCAAATATCTTGGTTAGAACTATCATTATTAGAAAGACTTCCTTAGTAAAAAAAAATACATAAATATGAAAGACAAAATAAATTAGAGTTTTATATTTAGGAATAAAATAAAAGTCAAATAAAGTCTTATATTAAGGATCGATGGCAGTATTAGTTATTACATCCTCCTATTACAGGCATATTCGGAGGGTACTAAATTTTGTGCATTCTACCTAATAAAGATTTAAAAATTGATTTATCACATTGTGAAGAAATAGTCACATTTGTTAAACTTGATCCTCCATAATTAGATTGTTTTTCTTCGCCCGCAGATTGTTTCTCTTTTGATCCCGAGTAAGGAGGTGGTATTATTATTGAAGAGTTGAATTTAAGTTAATCGTGATGGTTCAAAAGAAAACTCACATGCTTAAAAGCATATACCAAAGTAATTGCAAACACATTATAGAACTAGCCTTCACATGCAAATTTTGTAGTGATTTGCTCCCCCAGATAAAATTAACCAAAACAAGTTTCTCATCGATCCTTCCATTCAATCAACTGAACATTAACTAAAACAACAATTCACTTTGGTGTGTGCAATTAATAGCAAAGACCTTGATACATTGTTGTACGCACCGCTGAAACTAAAAAACAGAGGCGGTACATATACACAAACCATTCACAATTACCCTATGCAGAAACTGAAGAACTAGGTACTGCAGATTGATTAATTCTGGTACTGATCCCTATTTCAGCATTAAATCATCAAGTAAAATGGAAAGCAACGTTAATCAGTTTTGGAGATTCAAAGTACGAGGCTGGAAGATGAAGGATCACATAATGGAGCAGGCGTGAGGGTTGTCGTCACTGAAAGCAGCACCAGCTTGATGGCCAATGACAGAAGAATGAGAAGGATACTGATAATAACGAGGATCGCAGCTATCATAGCCATGCTTGTAGTAGTTATAGGACGAACTTGGCTGAGAGGTGTATAAGTTCACTGGTCCATTACAATGGTGCTGCTGAAAGAATTGCCCTTCATGAAACTCCGTCGTGTACGGCAGCTGCCACACCTCCGCCCTCCGCCCCGTCTTCTCACCGCCTTCAGAACTTTCTTCTGATCCGCCCACCCCGTCACCGTCACCTTCTGTAACTTCATGTCTATCTCCACCTCGTCCACACCTGAACAAACACACAATCATCCATATATAATTAGGGCTTCCATTTTTCATCATCATGCTCGATCAAGCGTATGTTCTCCCATCTTCAAGTTCGTCTCAGATTATATATATACCTTTAAGCTTTTCAAGTGTACTTTTGACCTTGCTTTCACATCCTGCGCAATCCATGTGCACTCTCATCTCTATGATCTGAACGCGAAAGAATAAGAAAATGTTTCACAAAATTCCTCATGCATATATGTATATATAGAACAAATATAGAACCAAATGAAACTAAGAATTGTTATTGATGTACCGTCATGATTTTGGTAGCGATGAATTGTTTCCTGAGAAGTTGTTGCAGATACGGTTTTTGAGCGTTGTGGATTATTATGAGGAGAAGAGCCTCAGCATATATAGGAGAGGGGGCTTGTTTCCTCGGGATAAGGATGCTTCATTATTTTTGAAGTATGAATTAAATATAAGGGCTTGACCTCACCGACTTTTAGCAGTTTGAAGGAAAATAAAAATGAGAGCTGAAGGAAAGGGGTCCAATCGATGCCCTTGTTGATGGATCAGAAACAGAAGAGGGAGCAGGAGAAATGCAAGCACATGCGTTGCCTTGCTTTAATATATAATCCATTCACTTAATAATTTATTACCCTCTAATTATTATAATTAATTGTGCGGTTTTGACTTTCTGTCTCTGCTTAAATGGAGGAATAAATTGAACATATCTCTTTGCAGGGATGAAGGGGCATGTATGGACATGATTAACGGACTTACATGTTAGTCTCAGTTTTCTCATATGTTATTTGAAATTTAAGAAATAAGAGTTACACTTTTCATGATGTATGAATAAACTGTGATATGATTTTCAGACTTGTGAGCTTTTCTTGAGTAAACCTCTTAATTATCAGCTTAAATTAGTGACTTATGAGCCTTTTTACAATCCTAAATGACAGGGACAAATACAATTTTAATCACTCTGTAATAGCAAAATTGCATGGAAATTATAGTTCCAATTAATTTTTAAAAAAAGAATTAAATATAATAAAATAAAATAAATTTAAATTTTGAAAAGCTATGTTATAATTATAAAGGAACGTTAAGTTGACTACTAGAGGCAATGCACTGATGCACATGCGCAGAAGCGAGACTTTAGGGATCCCAAGTTATTCAATGCTTTAAGCCGACTCACTGCAGTTATACATTTCTGATTGTCAACGTCCAACAAAGTATAGTGCCCATTTAGGTCTCTCTTTTTTTTAAAAAAAAAACATAATACTCCTCCGATCCTTAATATAAGACCTATTTAACTAATTTGATTAGATTATGAAAGTTAGATAAGTTAGTTAATTATAATAAATGTGACACGTTTTTTCTAAAATACTATAGTCATCTTTCTTAATACCCCTTCTTTCTCTTCTACTTGATTATGGTTAAGGAAGTATCTATAAGGGTAATTTAGAGAAAATTGATAAATAAATAAATGGGTCTTATATTTAGGGCTAAAACCAACTCAACTATTGAGTCCTATATTAAGGACCGGAGGAGTAAATCAGTTGCAAATGATTTGATGTATGGGACTCAAATTTTGGCTAATTTTGATGTGTTGGGTTGTTTTTTTGCCTTCTAGTTGAAATTTTATGTTTTATTTGTTTATAATACTACTGCCTTCTCTGTGGTAGTGTTAGTCTGTTATAATGTGTTTTTATTTTTTAGACTCTAACTTACTATGGTTTTATGTTTTATTATGCATATATCTATGCCTAAGGTAATTAATAGTGCGATTTTTTTTAAATCTTA
>NW_021635937.1:0-113808 GCF_004799145.2 Neltuma alba | reverse complement strand
ATTTAGAGAAAATTGATAGATATGAGAAATGGGTCTTATATTTAAGACCAAAATCAACTCAAGAATTGGATCCTATATTAAGGACCGGAGGAGTATTTATTATAATTAACTAACTTACCTAACTTTCTTAATCTAATCAAATTAGTTAAATAGGTCTTATATTAATGACTAAAGGAATATAATTTAATGCTAAACTAGCTATTATGTTAAGCATCTTTGGACATTTTCTATGTTAATGAGATTTAATCAATTTATTGCCTCCAAGGAGTTGTAAGCAAGTTAATGTGAACTTTGAAAACCGGTTGATGTATTGCCCCCCCGGGGGGGGTGACATTAAATAATAAATATTCCCCTAATTTTATATATAAAAACACAAAACAATTAAATCATGTAAAGAATGAGTAGGGAAAACAGTATGATTAATGCACAAATATAATATCATGTAATCAGTGGGGGCAAAAAAAAGGGTTAAAATTTTAAAAATCTTTTAATTATCTCATAAATAGAATTATTTTTATCCAAAAAATATACCTTTATATATGTGTGTGTGATAGGAGGGAGTATGTTACGAATGACTGCTGGCATAAAAAAAATGTTACTAATGACTAATAAAGAAATATTCCTGAGTGTCGGCAGAAGACCAAATTAAATGCTGACCGCTACCGATACTTGATAACTACCACGGCAATACTAATTTAATACTCATTTAATTTAATTTAAAATTTTAATTAGGTTTTTTAACTTTAAAAGATATATTTTTAATCTTTTAATCTTAAAAATATTAACAAAAATGATAATATTGATATCTTAAATATCAATAAAAATTTTCAGATACTCACATATTAAGTTTAATTTTAAAATAATTATAATTATTACAAAACATCATCATTTAAGCATATTGATTTTAGAGTCAAAATACCAAACGTATATTTTAACCTAATATTTTATTTAAAAGAAGACAATAATGTATCTCGCAGTTGACATTGACTATTAGCCAAGTCTTTACTAAATTAATTTCAAATTTGAAAAAAGTTCCTTGCACTAATAATCTACAAATATTATATTACATACAAATATATGTACTCCGTGGAAATAGGTCCGTAGGTTCTGACCCAAAAAAAAAAAAAAAACAAAGTTCCGCGGGTCATGTGTCTCGTGTTGTTAAACTCTATAATTTCTTCAGCTATTTCTTTAACTCAAATCTGTAAGATTTTTTTTTTTATTACGAGCACTTAATAATATTCGAAGCTAACTTAGCACTGGAGGTAGTATTACTTGTACTAAACTCTAAATAGAAGGAATACTACAGAATGGTTTGAGGCTAATTTATTAAAGGATTCAAGAATCACTAATCTTTTCAAATAATGAATCTTCTAGATGTTTCATGTCAATATCAATCATAAAATTCTACCATGGCCATCATTGTTTGGCAGTGGAAGTGTACTGTGTTTAGTCGTTGCAATTTAGTGGGCCAAAATTACTGGGTCCTACATGTGTTGATAAATAGTGGTTTCTGATAATTTGATCACAGATATTCTTAAAATACTTGTCGCTAAAGTTTCCAGGAATCTTTTTTTTTTTTGGGGGGGGGGGGACAGAGAGAGAATCGTCACAGAACTTACATGATGGAAATAAGTCTCATCTCTTTTCTTTTTCTTTTTTTGTAGCAAATTTTCTAAAACTCTGATGCGTGACGTGAACGAGTCATAATATTCAGCTTTTGCTAAAAAAAAAAAAAGCCATAAAATCATTAGCCTAATCTGAATTAATACAAACATAAAATTATAACGAATCACAATGTACATTAATCACTAGTTGTAGATTTTTTTTGACCGGGCACTAGTTGTAGATAATATGGTTGGTTTTTCAAAAATTTCACTTAAGTTGGGTAAATTTCCTTCTTTACTCTAAATCTAGATATTGATACAGTCCCACTTTTTCCAGCATAATAGACAAAGTCCTCAGGTCACGTGCAGAAGAAAAGGAACATGATTATGTCTATTGCTATATTAAATTGCACTATCTGTTAAGTCTAAAGCAAAGTTTAAATAGCCTTACCGAATACTGGGAAAAGAAAAAGGGGAAAGGAAAGAAGACTAGATCGCAAGTATTTAAATGAAACAGATACTGTGTGGGATGACAATGAAAGGATATTCTAGGACCATGATTCAAGGTGCTTTAACTAAAATATTATCTGTAGATTAAACAGAGACATTAATCAATCCAGACAAATCCGCTTCTCTCTTTCAGCCTAAAAAGTAAAGCCTAGGAGCTAGTCTATGATCTGTGTCTGAAAAGAATCTTTCTTGAATTATTAACATTTAATCTTGTTTATACTAAAATTATATGTTATCCTCGCTTTAAATAATTGAATTACGATCACCATTGACACGATGTTATTTACAACTAAATAATCAAGCAAAAGGAACAGATAATTGTTTTCAAGTGGGTCTAATCGGTTTTAACACTCACTTTAATGAATTTTCATCGCTTTTCTTAGGCAATCAGATGATAAGGCATAGATGATTGGCAGCCTGTTTGCTGGAGAAGCATGGGAAGTTTCCTTCCTATTTTACTACGACGAACCATTGCCATAAGCTAAATTCTCCATTTTTTTTAATTCTGTATTACTATAATTTATCACTCAGCAGAGTCAAATATTTACCTCAGAGTTGCTTGCATACACAATTAGGGCTAGCGAATGAGAAATAGAGTTCATGAGATTTAATGACAACCTATGGATGAATTAATTACAAGGGCCTAAATGTAATACAGCAGGTATAGGAAAAAATACTCGTCAGTTGTCCTTGCCAGAGGCTGCCTCTGGAAGTTTGAATGTCGGAGGCTTGTCAACGCCCCTCCTTGAGTACTCCCTCCATCTTCGTGCGGCTGCTGCAGCTCTCTTCTCTCTCTCTTTCACTTCCTCCTCTGGAAGAAATGATCATTTTGAAGAATAAGTAGCAAAAATTTAGATGGCCATGTTAAGGTAAATGGTCAAGCACTTCTACTACAAACCGACATAACATGTTTAGTGCTTCTTAGCTACTGAGCCTTAGAAAACATTATCGATCCTCAACAATAATGAAATCCTAATACAAGGTTATAAATCTTCGTACCTGAATTTTGGTAGTCTTTTGTTTTGCCCCAAAGGTTGTCCCAGTAAGAATCTGTCTTACCAGAACCTTTCTGCTTCATCATTCTCATTTTTGCTTGTTCCTGGGACCCACACATCACTGTTTAGTTATGATAGCAACTATGAGGAACTTTGAAAAATTGTTCTCTAGTAATTTTGCAACTGTTGCATTATCAGAACGGTAGAGCTATCCGTTCCTCTTGGAAGAATAGTGTACTTGACTACGCTGGAAATGCACATTATTCACCATTTTTATCAAAGCCTACAAGAATCTATTCAAATATATCATCTGCTAAATCACTAAGTTACCCATATGCTTGAGTTTAAAGAACCAGCAAGTTGAGGGTACTGACTAATTGTGGTGCAATTCGGGATAAACACATTAAAGCTGAATTAGATTCTAGAATAATTCTTACCAACACTTTTCCCTGCCTCTTTTCCCACCTGGAGCTTGCCTGAAATTAACAAGCATAGCTCACAATAGGTCAAAAAAAGAAAAAAAAAATATTGAAGGATTTTTTCATACAGTGAACTTGAAACATCAGAAGCATAAACTCAATATGATGAAACCATAAAAATGATACTAGCAGTTTGAATGTCCAAAAGCTTGTCTCTCAAATTCATGTTATGATAACCATTCAAGAATTCTTTCAGGAGTCCAGATAAAAGTTCAAAATTCTAGGTATTTCAACCAGAAAAAATAAAATGCATAATTGTGGAGACTGGAATGTTATTTGAGATTAGGAAAACCATCCCAACCTTCAAAATGCCCACCAAGTGTCGATGGAAAATTGGAAGAAAGTCTATGAGGATTTAGAAGTGGATAAACCAATAGCCAATACAGTATCGTACCATTCTAAAAACATCAATTGATGATCCCATTCCTGAAAGCATCAGAGCAACCTGTTCATAACTAAAAGAGTCAGTAAATATGGAGTAGTATATAAAAAAGCTCAATGAGATAGCATAAATTCACATGTCCGGATCCCATTCATTATGATGTCGTGTCAATAAATAAAATTAGCTACTAGCTTTCAGCTGATTGAAGAAGCCCACTTCTCATATGCCTATGGCAATTATTTTTCCGCTCAAATTGCTAATTAATTTTGTTCAACTCCTATGTTGTCTGGCTTTCCTTCTTCTACTTAGAATGACGCTTCTAATTTGGAGAGTTAGAGATCAACAGTGTAAAAATGAGGGAGGCTAAATATTTCAAAGTTATGTGCCTTGAAGAAGATTATGAAGGTTAATTTACGAACTGCTCTTTCATGAAGATTATCCTACACTTATCAGTTGCCAAAAATAGAGAGGGAACAGAGACTATAAGTCAAGGAGGTGATGAAATGATTATAAAGTAATGGAGAAAGTACAAAAAACTGGAATAGATAGACTTTGTGATCAGGGTCTTACGTTGACTCTTTCTACCCGCCGCATTTCATCCTCAAGTAGTGATAGTTGTGACGCAGATGTCCAATGAATACAGTCAACAGGGCTGACAGACAGAATCATATTGTAAGATTGATTTGTTATAGCCAAATTGCGAGTCACTTCAAAAGCAATTCAACTTTTGTAGCTGAAGTCCTAAAGCTCACATATCAAACAGCAGCAACAAGATAAAACTTCAGTAAAAAGATAATTTCTACATTGATCTATGATAAACAAACAAGTGTAACACTGGCCGGGGTTTGCCAGACCCCACTATATACGCATTTTATCAGATTTCAACTATTACAAGTTTTTCAGTTCCAGGATATTTGACATCACAACCTTGGATCTCAACAAAAAGGCTCAAACTCTGTGAAGCCTCAGGCTTGACAAATTTATTAGATTTGTTCGTCTGAACTAGAACATATGAAGAAAAGAAACATAACCATCATATGGACCAAGTTATGAGCTTATTCAGATGGGTTTTCGACTTGGAACCTTGAATCAAGCTCACTTGAACTTACCACAGTCTGATTCCTTATACTTCTTTGCAGTTGAATCATGAATAGGTCCTTGATTTCATAAAGCTCAATTTATCATCTTAGTAATTCTGTAACACTATAATAACTAATGAGTTACCACTATTTTAACATGATACCCAAATACATTCGTTGATTAAGATGATTTTAACCTTAATCATACAATAGTAAAACTGGAGGAAAGGCAATGAATTTACTTCATGAAATGATACTAGTAATTTGGAAGACAATGTCAACTTTCAGAACCCATCCCTTTCCGTAAAATTATTGATAATCAATTAGATAATACATGTTTACCATACGAAGCAGAAAAACTAAGATCACAATCAGAAATGCACCTGGCATACAGACTGGCGTTAAAGTAAAATTTAAAATTATCTTTCAAAGAAAAACCTGGTTATAATCAATATTCGGCCAACAGTTTAAGCAGGGTTTATTCAGGATTTCATCATTCTATATCATCTTAGAGCAAGCACAACTGTAAATAAACTTACCAACTTTCAATTGCTTGCTGAACTAATTCAGTTTTTCCACACTGGCTATATGCTCTGGCTCTTCCATAGTCTTCCTCTATTGCAAACACATCAGAGGCCACATTGGCGCAATTTTTGCAACCTGTATAAGAATTTTCAGAGTAATTACATGATAAGATTTGTCACTGTTCAAGACTTCAACTCAAACGTGAAAAACATCTAATAAAGTCAAACAAAGAATGACTATATTAGTAAACTTGTACATTCAAGAAAGTTATTCTTTCAAAGGGCAATAAATAACAGCCAATTGATTTCTTTCGAAGATGTGGAGGGCGTTAATATGTTTGTTAGGGGTATTCAACTATTCATAATAACCAATTATAAGCTTTTACGTAACACCTTCAACTTTTTGAGAGAATTAGTCCTTGACATGATATCAAAACCTCTACAACCCCAGTGGTTAGAGTGCTGATGCTCAATGTCCAATTCATTTACTTAAAATTAAGTTTCAGCACAAAGTATGGTAAGTTTCTACTTAGTCGATGCTTCAAGATAAAAAATAATGTGCTGCTGTTAGAGAGGCATTTTTGAGAAATTGATAAAAATCATTGACGGAACTAAAATCTTAACAGGTTTGAGTTGAAGTGATTCAGTGCTAGCGAGAGTAAGTGGTACAGTGGACATACCTATGCAGCTGAATTCGTCAACGAAAACATGATCTTTTGGACTAGAATCATCCAAGAAAGGATTGATTGAAGTCAAAGAATACCCGTGAATTTCATCGTAAACCATGCGTTGAACAGGATCACTGAGTACCTGCACTGTAACAGTCAATCTCTCTACCATGAAAACACAGGATAACTTTGTACATATTTTCTTCAACCTCAAACATAGATTTATTTCAAAATGAACCCACCTCATACACTTCATTAATGAAGATGCAAAAGTTCGTCGTCTCAGGATCATCGCCACTCAAGTCTGGATGGCAAGCTTTCATGCAGTTGTAGTAAGCCTTCTTAATCTGCTCCGGCGTGGCATCTGGAAGCTAATAAATTGTACGCACCAAAAATTACCAAATGATACCTCATTAAACAAACAGCATATCTACTCAGTTTAACAAACTGATTTGTCTATTTTTGCTACGCGCTTCGATATTCCACCTACAATGTTTAAGGAGAAAAACAGATCATGGATGAAATCAAGATCAAAAGTTTCACTTAGGCATGCATGTTTCCAGAGTTAAGTCCAGTGGAGTTTCATACTCCATATTTTCCCCATAACTCTAGTAGCATAGGATGCTTGATTCAAATGATCGCATATTATCGTTTTAGTATCTTAGTAAACATAAAATTACAACAAAACGCCACTGAGAAAAATACCAAAAAGAAAAAGAAACATAATAAATTGACGATCACAGCTTTTAATCATGTTACACAAAATTTTCCTTGGGATTGAATGATTTGAGTAGGAAGCAAACAGAGAGGGAAATCAGAGTCTGGGAGCAGACAAATTACCAGGCCAAGAACAGCATAATAGTCATCGGCAATAGAATCAGAGAGAGTACTAGAAGTGGAGTCCTCAGCGGCAACCTTAACCCTACCAAAACATCTTCTCTTTGCAGAATCATTCCCAAGCTTGCAATGACTGGAAGTCCTGGCGAGAAGCCGCCATGAAGATGGAGAACTCAGATTCAGCAGAGAATTGTGGATTTTGATAGCCTCAGTGTAAACGGGAGAAAGCAAATGAGCCATTCCGATTCGAAGTGGGAGAGACAAAGAGAAGCTTCCTCCCCTCGGCAAGCACAGAATCAAGAGATTTAAAGAAGAAGAAGAAGAACAAGAAGAAATGAAAAATTAGTTAATGAATTTTTTTTTTTTGAAAAATTTTATTTTTTCAATTTTCTGAGGAGGATGAATTTCTGGTGGGGAAATAAAAAAATGGGGGGAAATGCTGACATGGCAAATTTGTAGCCAGAATTGTTTCGGAATGTGAGAGATGAATCTGGGAGTGGAGACAACGAGGCAAAGTCCGTTTTACTTGAAACAGGCACGTGTCGTCACGTGCAAGTTTCCTAGTTGGCGCCTCCGCCGTTTTGGACAATTGCTTCAAGCAAGAGGCAGCACCGCAAGAGCTTCTCATCCTTGCGGCAACTGGCAACGTCTTGAAAATAGAATTAAAAAGTATTTACCCAAAAAAAAAAGAAAAGAAAATAGAATTAAAAAAATAAGGGAAAAAAAAGAATAACAAAAATGTCCAAAATTTTAAATTGAAAATTTCGCAATCAAGATGCTAAATCTGCATTTATTTCTAACTACAACGTTTTTTAAAAATTTGTTATAACTGTAAATGTTTGCTTTGAAAATTATTATCGTTTACCGAATAATTTGATTCGAATTCTGGGAAATTTTTATTATAATTTTTATCTTCAAAATAATTATAGCTTTTATTCTATGAATTCAAAATTTAAGTCCTCAAGTTTAATTTTACATGAATTTTAATTTAAATACTTTACGTAATATTTTTTAAATTAAAAATATATATTACCACACAAAAATTAATTTGGGAGTTGTTTGGGAAATGGAAAATGTGATCAGTTTTTCGTTTGGTGGGTGAAGTTTATTAAATTAAAAAATTTTCAAAACTTGAGATAACTTTGATGAAATAGAATGAGAGGCACCAATGATTTTGGCAGCATGCAATGAGTTTCGGGAAAAAGATGGATTATACTTACATCGTTGAAAATAAATCGAAAAAACCAAAAACGAAAAAAAGTGGCAACGACGATTTCTCATCTAATAAAATTATCTCTTTTTTTCAATGAAAATCAAAATTATCTCTTCCCCGATAAGGCCAATTTTGGACGCTACAAATTTTATTTCAACATGAATTGGATATCTTCTGGGTTATCTGTCCGTAGATTAATTTTGTTTCTTCAAAGACAAAAATAATAATTCCCGAAAAATATTGACATTTTTAGGACAAATATATTTTTGCCGCGTAGGAAGAAAGACATAGTAGGGGCTTGGGCCAATGACAGCAATTATTATTATTATTATTATTATTATTATTATATTATTATTATTATTATTATTTCTTTTGCCAATAATGACAGTAATTCTGTGAAGAGAAGAAACCAAAGAGAATTTGTTTCAGATCAACGGGCTAGAGTTTTCTCAAAAAGTGGCCAATCTTTCAAATTCTTATTAAAAGAGGAGCTAGCATTGAATACCTAACAATAGTTAAAACATGATTACTTTCAATAAGAAAATATTTGTACCTGGCAAAAAAGAAGAAGAGAAAAAAATTTGTTTCCTAGAATTGGAAACGTACCTTTATTCTAGATATGAATTTATGGTTAAGTAATACATGCTTCCTAAATTTTTAGTTAGGTTTATATATTAATCATACCAAGTTTTGAGTTTTACAGTGAATTCATCTAAATTTTATACTTATGCAAATGAATTCTCTTATCATTACTTTATCCGTTATCTTGTTAAAATAATAGAGTATGACTCAGGGTTAATATACAGATATCATAAAATTTAGTGAGTCATATTTACGCATAACTCAAAGTTTAAGAAAATTATTTATACTAAAATAAAGTTGGAAAGGTATTTGATCAGTAACATATTATATTTTTATTAGTAAAACAACAAAATGATTGATAATAGGAGATTTATTTATATAAATTAAAAATTTACGGGATTCCTTGTCAAATTTGAAAGGGAAATATCGTGGATTAATTCCTCAGTTCGAATGCTTCTGAAAGAACATTTTAAAAGAATGAGGAATCTGACTCGTAGCTTGCCACAAACACACACGTGCGTGTGTTTCATAAACAACATAAAATGAGTAACAAATATTACTTTGATCCTAATTATATGATCTCGTTTACAGTTTATAAACAAAGTCTTATAATTAGGACCGGAGGTACTACCTCGGGTCCTAATTATAAGAATTAGTTGACTAATTTGAAGAGATTAAGGAAGTAAGTTGAGTTAGTTATTTGTCCTAAATAGATGTTATCTTTCCTAAAATATCCTTGCTAATCAAGTGTATTAACTAGAACTATCATTATTAGAAGGGCTACTTTGGAGAAAAAAAATATAAATATGAGAGACAAAGTGGATTAGGGTCTTATATTTAAGATCAAAATAAAAGTCAAATAGGGTCTTATATTAAGAAACGGAGGTAGTAGTATTTTTCAAATAATCGTTAGGTACAGGGAAATCATAATACTTTCATTAATTGTTGAAAATACATGTCAACATATTTTAGGACAAGCAAATAATTCAAGATATGATCTTACATTAACATAGTGAAATTTTTAAGCAGTTGGATAAGAAGCATCCATGGCAATTCCACATAAACCTTCCGTAGCATTTATGTTCCTCTTCATCCTCACGTACCCTTCCTCGCCCCATTCAGTTCCCCATGAGTTCTTCACAATCCAATACTCAGTACCATTATCGGTAACACCATAACCAACCGCGGTTACACCATGATCCAGCTGTGTTCCACATTCTCCAGTAAAAACTCCGCTTGAATAAAACTGGAAGGAACCATCTCCGGCATCAATGGATACAGACACAGGCTGGTTGGCCACAGCTTTCTGAAGTGCTTCCTCACTGTTAACAGGAACTTTCTCATAACCCCTAATTTCTGCAACATGGGATGCTTCCTTGTTGATGTTACATTTTCCATCAGTTGCTGTGTAGGGGTAGTTTTCCTCAGTGGTAATCCCTCCATTTTTTATGATGAATTCAAATCCATCTTCCATGTAGCCACCCTCACAACCTTGGTCCACTCCTTTAGTGTCACAGTCCACAAGTTCTTGCTCTGAGAGGGACACTAATTTTCCCGTAGCTAACTGGTGAATCCCTTCTGTTGCTGCAACAGTTGAAAATGCCCAGCAACTTCCTGGTTTATGTAAACAAAAGTTGACAAATAAATGAACCAATGAGAAAAACAACAAAAGAATACAAATTAAAACAAGAATAAATCATGATCCTTTAATCTTACCACAATCGCCTTGATCCTTGACGGGAGTAACAGCTCCTTTTGTCTCCAATCCACAGAAGCAGGAAGAGCAGTAACATTCTCGTACCTAAACGATGTTCCTGTCAGGGACATGTGGGACCTCTTCAAACCATTACGAATGGCTTTGAATTCTTCATTGGTTTGATCTGCAAACTGGTTGATGCTGAGCTTGTAGGGTTTGGTGCCAGCAGAATTGAAGGACTCAATGAACTGAACATTGTTCTTGAATATCTCAAAGCGTGTTTCCTTCTCTGCAGCATCCTTGTACACTTTGCGATACTTGGCCATCCATTGCTCATGTCTTTCTGGTAAAGATGATTCTTGAAGCTTCCGGGATATTGCCGCAGAACTCCAGATTGTGAGAATGAGCAACAAAGTTAGAACATAGCGGTTTTGGCCGTCGGAAGCCATATATGAAGTGATTGAAATATTATTGGAGTATAGATGATAAGGTGAGAAGTTCTTGTTGGCAGTGGGGATGCAAAAGGGCAGTGAGAGGATGATTTATATAGAGATGATATTCTCTTCACAGTAAATATTTTAATGCCAACTTGCAAATTAAAAACAAAATGCAAATAAGATTCCCCCTTCTGGATTTTGAACAATGGTAATATTATACATTTATTTATTATTTCATTTTAAATTGTTAAACCCCCATGCCTGCCCTTGTTTTTCCCCCCACAGTGTGTCTTCCCTCCTTATTTTTGTCTTATAGCTATATGACTAGGTCAGATTCAAGTATTATTAGTTCCGAGTGGAGGTAGCTTTCTCAAAAGTATTTTTTGCATTTATATGAATACAAGTTTGGGAAAGACTTGCATGGATAAAAAATAAATAATTAAATTACACATGCATGGTCCCATTAATTTGATCAAATTATAACGATATCCTTTTTGATAAGATCAGAAGAACTACTTGCCAATCGTACAAGCTAGTTTACCTGAGGATACTTGTGACTAACTTTGCTCTATAAATAAATATTAGAAGTCAAAATTTTAACCACTTGTTTAAAATATCATAGCCCCTATTACTTACATCAACGATACAGTCGGAAAAAACGGATTGGCCCATTACTTCGCAAAAATTGATAAATACTAGAAAAGAGCACAAAGTTACATGTGTGTGTGTCACGTATCAAACACAGCCAACTAGCCAGATTTTTGTCGTGCATTACATGGAACATCTTGTACTTGACCAGGCAAATAATTAGTTTTGACGGAGCATAGGACTATGCACCGCATAGGTGTTCCGTTCGTCTCTAAGTTACGTGCTAAGATGCTTAATTTGATAGCTTTATGTGGTCAAAATTAAGGAACATAGACCATTAATGGATAGATAAATGTTCTGTTTGGACATGATTCTATATATTACAAGACAAAACAGAAGCTTAATTATCTAGCAATTAGGGGATCTCCGAGGTGCGTATGATACGGGGATCCTTATAATTTGGATTTCCAACCATCCTCTTCTTCGTCATTGGGCTACATATATCAACCATATTTCAAAAAAGAAAAAATCATCAAAAAAAACTGTCAAAATAGAAAAATTATAAATAAAGACCCATTACAACATTAGTACGTGTGTTTTGACAACAATAGTATGGGTTTTGTCAACAATTTTTATAAACAGGTTTTTGTGTGTAATTTTTCAATTTCGATGGTCTTTTTTTTTGTTATTTTTCTTAAAAAAACACATCACAATATATCAGAAAAAATGAATTTCATAATCTCATTGGATAATTGTACTATAAAGAGTACGTCTTATGTAGATTTCTTGACATTTCAGGGTTCATTTGGTTGAGCATGTGCCACTGCGATTCTTATTATAAGCTAGTACTTCTAAAAGAAATGAGTGATCATTATTATAATTAATTAAGTAGGGTATTAGTTATATTTTTTTAACATTGTTCATATTTAAAGTTTTATGTTATTTTTTTATTTTTTTTCAAGATATAAATTATGATTTTAAATAACAATACATTTAAAATTTTTCTTCATTTTTAAATAAATTAATTTAATAATCTAATCACCACTGGTTACTCTTTATATAAAGTTGGTTGGATTTTGCTGTTTAGGTGACGCTTCCACAAATTCCTTGTTTTATACTAACTAGTTCCAGTTCTTAATATAAGACCCAATTGATTATTTTAAAAAAATTAAAAAATTTAAATAATTACTTAATTATAACATTTCTTACATAATCTTTTTAAAGACTTACGTATATTTTTAGATTATATATCAAGTATTTTATAACTTAAGCAGATTAGTTTAGAGAAAAAGAATAAATATAAATATTTAAAATAATATATTTAACTTTTTAAATTTTTCTAAATTAATAAAATAGGTTTTATATTAATCGCCAAAGCTATTAGTTTTCAAGCAATTGGATAGCAAGAGGAATCTTTTTCGGTTGAAGGCGTCACATCCTGCATCATTTGAAACTGAAACCTTGAAACAATCTGTTGCATTATTGAATATTATTAATTGCTTCTACGCATAAAAGAATAAACTAGAAATGTGACTTGTTTTATGTTTACTATAACATGCAGACAAACAACAAGTATACCTATGCAGTTTTGCAACTATGATGATCTTGTTTCAACCGTACGATAAATAGTTAAATACCACAATTTTGGCTTCTTGCAACAACTTGATAAACCATACATCTCCTTAAAAAAAACAAACCAATGCTAAATTTTTGTAACTGATTATGGACGTAACGTGCTCATGTGAATAATGTGTGTGTGTGTATGCATATGATTTTTCAATTAAAAAAGGATGGCGTATTTTGCTCATTTAAGACATCGTTTTGATATGAAAAGGATAAGTAGAAGCTCAAGTTTTTTACTTTCAAAAACAATAATTCAGTTGATAGGATCACTTAACGGCGAATATATATATACTGTCTCCGGTCGTAATTATAAGACGTTGTTTGTAGACTACAAACGAAATCTTATAATTAACACCGGAAGTAGTATATATTCACATATATTCACATTTTCAATTTATACGACTTATTGAAAACACATAATTTTCGTAGTAAGCATATTCGCCCAATATAATTCATATATACAACTACTTAATGGTATGGATTAAAAAGTGGTTGCTTATAGTTTCTTCTACAACTGTTAAGCTTTAAAAATTCAAAAAGTCCAGGTCAGAAAAACCTTCAAAAAATTTTCGATTATGGGATCATGCCAATGAATTGTATTATTCATGTTCCATAAATAGTATATGTGACTGCTTGTAATACTACATATATATATATATGTATATATGTAAACTATAAAAACTACTCCTCCGGTCTTTAATATAGAACCTAATTGTTGAGTTAATTTTGGTCTTAAATATAAGACCTATTTCTCATATTTATCAATTTTTCTTAAAGTACCCTTATAGATACTCCCTCAACCATAATCAAGTAGATGAAGGAGAAAAAATATTAAGAAAGATGATTATACTCCTCTGGTTCTAAATATAAGACCCTTATATAAGTATGTATAATGGTCTTATATTTAGGACAAGAGGAGTAGTATTTAAAAAAAAAACATATCATATTTCTTATAATTAACCAACTTACCTAATTTTTTTAATCTAATAAAATTATTTAAATAGGTCTTATATCAAGGACCGTAGGAGTATATAATTTGTGTGCATGTCCATTGGGTGTTGGACTTGTGTTTCGGGTTTTGTTAATGAGAACATCATGTTGGATGATTTAGATTTCATGTTATTTTTAGTTTTATGTTTTTAATTATTTGTTCACTTTGATAGATGCAGAATTTAAAACAAACATAAATTTTAAATGTCACTTCCATAGAAAAATATGAAGTGTAATTGATGTGATTCTTACCCATAATTTGTGTTGTTGAATGTTAATGTTTTTCTTTTCGATCGGCTCTTATTGGAAGGTTAGTTTTGGGCTTGACTTATGGTACGTTAGTTTATTTGCAAGTAACCCTCATTTCTTTTAAACATTATTTCTCTAAAGTTCTTCTAATTTGCCTCGTTCATACATGTATTGAGAAAATAGTGATTGCATAGAAACACATAGTTACTTTGATTAAAGCTCGCCAAGGTTGTTTACAAATTTGAGGCTTGAACTTCTGACATGCCAGATACACATAAGCAAACTCCTAAAATTTGCAATGAGATTTAATAAGTGAAATTTAATTACTCGAGGAAACGTCAAAATTTTTATAACTTTTTAGGAATTTTTTGCTATTTAATTAACATTCCAACAGTTAAAATGGAATTACAGTTTTTTTTTTGGTTCCACTTGGTCTTGTAATTTTCAAGTTTCAAAAAAATGTTGGATAAAATATACAATCCTTCAACTTGATGTAAAGTTTCACTTTAGTTCATTAACTTTAAAAAGTATACTTTGGTTTTTTAAATCCCAAAGTTGTTAGTCTTAAATGATTTTTTGTAACAATCATAATTATTTTGAAAATTAAACTTAATATGTTAGCATTTAGTACTCTTCTGGTCCTAAATTTAAGACCCATTTTGTAGTATAATTTTATAAATTATACTACAAAATGAGTCTTATATTTAGAATTGGAGGAGTAATATTTTATCAACACCCAAGAGCTCAATATCATCATTTTTTATTAACGATTTTAGGGTTAGATGACTAAAAATTTACTTTTTAAATTAATGAACTAAAATGAAGTCTTTCGTAAAATCAAAGGACTAAAACTATACTTTAACAAAAGTATACTTTTGAAACTTGAAAATCACAGAGTACTTCCTTTCATTGTTGGTAAAATATATGTCTGCATTACATGGTAGGAAAAGCAAATTTAAGACACAACTTTGTAAACTTTCATATGCCAGCATATATAAATTTTTAAGCGGTTGGATAAGAAGCATCCATGGCAATTCCACATAAACCTTCTTTAGCATCTATGTTCCTCTTCATCCTCACGTACCCTTCCTCACCCCATTCAGTTCCCCATGAGTTCTTCACAATCCAATACTCAGTACCATCATTAGTAACGCCATAACCAACCGCGGTTACACCATGATCTAGCTGTGTTCCACATTCTCCAGTAAATACTCCGCTTGAATAAAACTGGAAAGAACCATCTCCGGCATCAATGGAAACAGACACTGGCTGGTTGGCCACAGCTTTCTGAAGTGCTTCCTCACTGTTAACAGGAACTTTCTCATAACCCTTAATTTCTGCAGCATGGGATGCTTCCTTGTTAGTGTTACACTTTCCATCAGATGCTGTGTAGGGGTAGTTTTCCTCAGTGGTAATCCCTCCGTTTTTTATGATGAATTCAAATCCATCTTCCATGTAGCCACCCTCACAACCTTGGTCCTCACCTTTAGCGTCACAGTCCACAAGTTCTTGCTCTGAGAGAGACACTAATTTTCCTGTAGTTAACTGGTGAATCCCTTCTGTTGCTGCAATAGTTGAAAATGCCCAGCAACTTCCTGGTTTTATGTAAACAAAAGTTGATAGATAAGTTTACTATCATATCACAATGAAATGAACCAGTATGAGAAACACAACAAAAGAGAAGACAAATTGAAACAAGAATAAATCATGATTTTTAATATCTTACCACAGTCGCCTTGATTCTTGACGGGGGTAACAGCTCCTTTCTGCCTCCAATCCACAGAAGCAGGAAGAGCAGTGACATTCTCGTACCTGAACGATGTGTCTGTCACGGACATGGGCTTAAGTGATTCGTGGGACCTCTTCAAGCCATTACGAATGGCCCTGAATTCTTCATTGGTTTGATCAGCAAACTGGTTGATGCTGAGCTTGTAGGGTTTGTTGCCATTAGAGTTGAAGGACTCAATGAACTGAACATTGTTCTTGAATATCTCAAAGCGTTTTTCCTTCTCTGCACCATCCCTGTACACTTTCCCATACTTGGCCATCCATTGCTCATGTCTTTCTGCTAGAGATGATTCTTGAAGCTTCCGGGAGACAGCCCCAGAAGTCCAGATTGCAAGAATGAGCAACACAGTTAGAACACAGCGGTTTTGACCGTTGGAAGCCATATGTGAAGAAGGTGTTTGATGAGAAGTATAGATTCTAAGAGAAGCTCTTGAGTTGGTATGCAAAAGGGCAAGAAGTGAATGCTTTATATAGAGATGGGTATGTTCTTCATGGCAGATATTTTAATATCAACTCGCAAATTAAAAAAAAAAATTGCAAACAAGATTCCCCATTCTGATTTTTGAACAATGATGATATCATAAGTTTAATATTATGGGATATTGTTCTAACACTATCGTAGAACTAGATTATGAATTAAGGATCAAACACTAGAAGTAGATTCTTGTCATGGATTATAGAAAACATATTTGACCCGGCAAATAAGTTTTGATGTTGATATTATACTACCTCCAGTCCTAATTATAAGACCCAATTGACTAATTTGAGGAGATTAAGGAAGTAAGTTAAGTTAGTTATTTGTAATAAATAAGTGTTGTCATTCTTAAAATATCCTTGCTAATTAAGTATATTGGTTAAAGTTATCATTATTAAAAGGACTATCTTGAAAAAAAAATGCATAAATATGAGAGACAAAATGGATTGGGGTCTTATAATTAGGACCAAGCTAAAAGTCAAATAGGGTCTTATATTAAAAACCGGAGGTAGTACGTCAAATAATTGTTCCGTCTAAGATGCTGTGATCAGGTTAACATTAACTTATATGAACCAATGATGTGATGTTTATGACTGGTTTTGTATGCTTCTATATATTACAAAACAAAAAAGGGTTCTCCAAATTACGTACGTACAGGGGGATACTATAACTTGGGTTTTCTTATGATTTATGCAGCAAATTCCAGCCATTTTCTTTTTCATAAACCAAAAAATAGAAGAGCAAAATATATATATAAGAAAAAATTAATTCCATGTCGTACATGATCAGATAATGGCTGGTCGACGTAAAGATTACGTAGGAAGGTATTCTTTTTCAGTCGAAGGGTGTCACAGCCTGCGTTTTTTGAAACTGAAACATTGCGGCCTGTTGCAATATTCTCGATTTTTTTTTTTTGCCGAAAAAATAAATTTTGGCCGAACAATATTCTTGAAAATTATTGCTTCTACGCTTAAAAGAAAAAACTATAAAAGTGACTTAATTGTTTGTACTTGACATAACATGGAGACAAACAAGAATGAAGGAGTTTTGCAAGTACCACACTGTATATATGCTTTTATTTGAACTGTAAGATAAATACGGCAATGTCGGCTTCTTGCAACCGGATATATTTGACTCACGTCTTAAACTGTTTCTTTGATTATGGAGATAACGTGCTCGCATGAATCATATGAGTTCCTTACTCATTTGAGTAAAAGGCGTGTGGGATATATGTGTGTGTATGTATATACTACTTCCAGTCCTTAATATAAGAGCCCGTTAACTAATTTGAATAGATTAAAAAAACTAATTAAGTTAGTTATTTGTAGTAAATAGATATTGTCTTTTCTAAAATATCTTGCTAATCAAGTGTATTAGATAGAACTATCATTATTGCAAGGATTACCTTAAAAAAAACTAGATAAATATGAAAAATAAAATGGATTGCCGTTTTATATTTATGACCAAAATAAAAATCAAACAAGTTCTTATATTAAGGATCGGATGTTGTATATGTTTAAATTAATTGACCATATTGAATTTAGGTGGTTTAAATTTATTATTTTTAAAAAAGAAACTATTCAAATTAATTCTAAGATATGCAAACCATGCGTACACTCTACATATCTTTAGGAATTTGTAAGGTTGCTAGTTGCATCTTGTCACAATGGCAAAAGCCACATTCTACAATTTGGGGTCTCCTAATATTATGTTCATTTGGTCTTATTTATGAGATAGAGAAAAGAAGACATATTTTAGTATTTCATATGACACTAAGAGAAATTTTTATATGAACGTATGATTTTACCCTTCATTTATTATTGTGTTGCTTTTATATATTAAATATGAACAAAGTTGGAAAATTATTAAATTTTAAATGAGAACTAATAAAGTTAAAGATTTTTTTTATCTATGTAAAACATGTTAAAAATGACTTATAAATAGGACTAGAGAAGTATTATATATGCACGTACCAATCACATATTCTTTCGAAAACTGAGAGGAAGAATCAAAGGAGTTTTAGGTAAGAAATATAATTACTAACATACCCTCCCTCAAAGACTTCTAACATTTTAATGTCGATAGAGGTAGTTTTCTGTTTATGACGTCACCGTTTGATAAATGTTTATTGAATTAACTTATTTAAGTAAATTTAAGCTCTATGAAATAAATGTGAAGAAAATTTTATCTCATGAAATATCAAAATAAATAAATAAATTCGTTTGCTTTACGAACATCGGAGAGTCTACAATGCCTAAGCACTGCTGTTAATTGACACATTGATTATTACAAAATTAGATCATTTTTACCTCCACACGAGTAAAGTATAATCGGATTTCACGTTTAGCGGCTCCAATATTTTGCTGGGAATAGAAAGGCTGACCTAAGATTCCCTCAAAAACTCCTCTTCTCAAATTGATTTGTTTATGGGACTTTTGGCAGACCATTAAATAATTTCCCCATTCATCAGTGACTGTTCACCGTTTCATTTCGAGGTTGAACACCAGGATCGGAATGACTTATTTATAAGCAGTTTTTTAATCAAGATAAATATATATATGAGAAAAGTTTAGTCATAACTTCCGTTTTACTAATTGATCATGAATCCAAACAAACCCATAAACAACACTTCAATCCAAAGGATTGGTTTTGTCATTTTACTTGACGGACGAATAGAATCCTGACGGGAGACTCAAAGTAAAGCCAATGTTCTACAAAACACATCACTTCTAAACCCCAAGCATACCAATAATCACAAGGAATTTCGCATAGCAAATTCCATCTTAGACAAGTAAAATCCACTTCATACGCATCTTACATACAACTAAATGCTAAGATAGGAAAGCCATTTGGACCAAAAGGTAAACCTGATCGAGTCAATCTCCAGACACGAAAGTTCGACAAATTTGCACTGCTGCCCGAAAGGGGGGGTTCAAGCTCGCTTAAACAGAACCACCATGGCAACCAGCACAGCCAATCCCATGAAAGTTCCTTTCATAGTAACATGATCTAAAAAGATTGTGTTTGACTTTTCAGCACCATCAGAACCCGCCTTCTCAGGTGATAATAACCCAAATAAGTTGTGAAAGTAACTTGAGACGCTGCCTATCATTTCAGCTACTGTGAGCTTAACATTCTGCATTAAATCATTGAAACCATGAAGGAAACCCTTTCCTGGGCTACTAGTTTCATCGTCAGAATCAGGCAACTCTTCCAGCTTTATGGAAGACTTCTCTGGTTCAAAGCCAATACCTGCAGAAGTATTTGGTACTAGAATTAGTTATACAAGATCAGTAGAGTAATGGAAATCGCAAGGGCAAACCCATTTAGTGATAGCTACCTCTCTCCTGTGATTGAACGAAATCATTCAGCATAGAATTCTGCATTATCGCACTCCATACATTCGGGTCGGAAACAATAGAAGCCACAACAGTCTGGATAAAGCCAAAGACAGCCAGATTGATTCAATCAATCACAAGTTCCAAGCATGAAATCAGTAACCTCTTTGGAATTGGATTGCTGATGAATTTCCAGTTATGCATTGATTCTCATGTTGAGACGAAGCAATCACTATATTATTACTTACCTGGGCCTCAGAACTAGTGCTCAGAAATTGAAAAGCTTGAAGGGCATGCTTTGGGATGAGTTCAGACTCACAAGATTTAATCTCCAGCTCTGAATGAGGAGACTTAACAGAGACTTGACTACCATCAGAGGAAATCTCATGTTTGTCGGCAGAGCAAGAAGAACTAGAAGACAGGTATATCCTAAAATATTCAACAACAAAAGAATCTTAGAATAGAGAGGATTTCATAAACATTTAAGTGGAAATCCTCTTAAGTGCAACCAACAATACACATCCACACACCCATAGAAAGAGAGAGAGAGCCACAGGAGACAGCAGCGCATGGATATATTATTTGCTTTTTTGGAAACTTAAATTACAGAAGATTTCATCACATTATGGAGAGCACAGACAAATAAAGAGACAGTTAATACACAATGACTGCGGAGTATACAATAAGATGATCATAAATTTGAAGAACCTACTTCCCAGCTTAACTTTTGAACCACTCCACTTCTCAATCTGCTTGGATAGGCTCAAATCAATCATCATTAGCACAAAGCACGTAAACTAAGCAGAGCACTAGTTTTGACTGATATAAAACTATATATACTTTCTCATAACATTGCCATAGGAAGAGAGTTTAAAGGAAAAACAAGTATTTATTACCATGACATACCACTCAAACTTCATTAAGTGGCCATTTGGTTAACCAAACTAAAGATAAAATTTTCTCCAAAGACAAGAATAAAATAAGGGGAAGATTTTGATGAGGGTGACTAAGCGGCACATCATTCTTCCTATTGGGCATTCTTCGCACTTGGATAAAATTTAAAGCATCTTGCACAAAATTATTGATGCGTGGCCTTCAAAACAGATTTTACCAAAGAACATAATTGCAATAATCAGAAAAGGCCAAAGCTGGAAATTAGAAAAACCAAAATAAAAGAGGAAGACTCTACAAGGGAAAGAGCCTATACTCGTGAAAGTTAACACAAACGAATCAGAAAATGCAACTTAACAAATCAGAATAAACAGCTGCACCTAGTATGTTATAATTTTGAATCACAAATAGTTAAAGTTGTCCAATTTATTATTTTCTCAAATTAAATGCTAGTCTCCGAAATAAAAGGAGAAAAAACCAAAATTTCGACCATAGCTGTATAGAAGTTCACATACTGATCAACAGCTTCTTTCAATTCTGTTGTCGCGGCCTTAGCCTCCTGAAACGAGGGCACAGCATTGAACACAACCCTAGGCATCGGCTCCCCGGCCTCCATAACCAGTTCACTGTCAGCGAATTCCCAATCATCCGCCTCCCAGGATGCCGCTGTGTGTACCGGCGCCGCCACTTCAGCTGTCGCAGCTTTCACTCCCTGCGATGACACGCCGGCGGACGTAGGACGCGACGCCTTCATCACCGATTGTTCGGCTACAGGCGTCATCGACACGCCCCGGAGACTGGCGTTGGCGGCGCCGAGACCGGCGACCTTCATGGCAGTCCTCATCGCACCTCCTCCTCCCATACTGTCTCCGATCAGCCGTGAAAAAATACAAAATCAGCAAAACCGGGGAGGTAACCGTAGAGGAATCAGAATGGCTTCGGCCCTTCAGGTCCTTGCTTAGCGGAGAAGAAGTAGGCCCACAGGATTTAAGATAAGATCAGATCATTTTAAACCGAAAAATGTGAGATAATAGTGATGATTTGATTCCGACGACGCGTGATGGATGAGGCACCGTTGGATTATTTCTGTCAGATGGCGCCACGTATGCAACCAAAGGGACAGTGTTCCCGTGCCGTGCTGCGAAGGGTAATATGCACAGTCAAAAATAAATATACCGAATAAAAGACGCTAAAACGCGGAGACGTTTCTTTTACTGATACTGAATTTTATCAATTAATTTTATAAATATATATAAATAACATTTTTTTATAACTCAGAATTTATCTCAAACCACTTTAAATTTGAGACTAATTTTTATAAGATTGTTAGAGTATTAAGATTAAAATTCTCTTAACAAGTGTGCTTTCTGAGATTCAAATTTAAAAAAACTTACCATATTAACCAACAACTTATTAATTATAAATAATATATTTTATTATCTAACATATTTTTATAGGAAAATTTGTTACAGAATCTCTAATTAAAAATTTTTTTTTTTTGAAGAGTTTGAATTGAATGTGTGCAACTCATTTTCAATAGTTGTAATTATATTTCAATTACGTCCGACATATTTTCAACTAAATATAATATTTTTGTTTTAAAGATAATTAATTGAAAATAAATTGCATAGAGTTTTTCTATCAATTTTTTAATTTGTAAGTATTACTGTATGATATTTTTTGATTTAGTATTAACATATATATGTGACATTTTGATATTTATTTCATATCCTTTAATTTGCAACGAAAATCTAGGAAAAAATCTTAGGGTGTGTTTGGGATAGCGGTGACAGAAGTAACTTTTTTCCAATCTGACTTTTACAGAAGTCAGATTGAGTAAAAATCAGATAGGGTAATGTGATTTATGTTTGGATTGGGTTTTGAAAAAAAAGTTAGTTTGAGAAGCTGAAACTTGTTTGGATGTAAAATGACTTAAAAGAACATGAATTTTATTAAATAGTACATATCTAATATTGGATATATATATATAATGTGACTATTTTTCAAGAAGTAAAAAAAATAAAAATTATTAAAAGTAAAGAAATTTAATTTATTATTAGAAAGAAATTATATATATAATGTGACCATTTTAAATGAAGTAATGAAAATAAAATCATTAAAAATAAGAAAATTTAATTTATTGTTATAAAGAAATTATATATATAATGTGACCATTTTAACAAAAGTATTGAAAATAAAATTATCAAAAATAAAAAAATTTAAGTTATTATTAGAAGGAAATTGAAAAATAATAAAATATTTAATTAATCATACTCACCAGGTTACTCCCCTCTCTCTCTCTCTTCTCTTCTTGGTTCTTTCATATCATTATAAGTTGATGATTCAACACCAGGCCAATCATACTAACCACGAAACACAGATCTTAAAATTTTAAAATAAAATGCGCCAACCAATCCGAGCTTGTCGCAAATAATTAACAGGAAAGACAGACTAAAGACACAAAGCCAAAAAATCGCAGAACCTCCTTCATTTAATAGCTAAAGAAACAGGAAAAGGGTAGTCATTCTTCCTCTTATGATCCTACCCAGTTCAACAGCTAGGACACATTAATCGAAAGAACATCAGATCAAGAGCAAGAACATCAAATCAACACTCCTAAATCAATAACAATAACAGCTATGGGTCCAAAAAATTCTAGCAATGGCAGCCAAGAACAAGCATCAAAGACGAGCAGATCTGGGACCAAAAACACTAATCTCTTACCAGGTGAACAAACGAGACTCTAACCAGTGTGGATCAAGAGCAGACGTGATCCGCGCGGTGGCAACAACAGACGGCGACGCTGGCTTGCAACCGAATAGAGGAAGAAGAAGAGCAAGCGAACGAACTAGAAGATGAAGAAGACCACAGTCCACCCACTCCCACACAAGAACCAGAACTGATGAGACGGCAGAGACATGACGGGAGACGACAGGCGCACAGCGAGGATATGGCAGAAGACGTCGCGAAGCTCCCGTTTAGCTTCATATCATGTTTCAAAACAGATTATGTGTGTGTGTGCATCGTTTTTCTTTGCTGAGGTGAGAGAAGAATCATACAGGGTCAGGTAGGTAAAAAATTTTAACATCCTAATAAAAATTCTAACGGTTTTCTCAACGCCCAACGGCATCCAAAAAAAAGCACCAAAAAATAGCTTCTCCCTCCCAAAGTCCATCTACACCTCAGGCCTAACGTGAATCCAAACATGTTGAAAAACACAGCCTGTTAAAAGTCAGATGGGAATGCACGTTTGGGGGCCCAAACGTGATCCCAAACGAGCCTTTAGATTCATAAAGACCGCTGCATATTTTTACAGTTTACTGCTATTTTGCCTTGTAATTTCTTCAACGACAAATACTGATTTTTGGTTTAATTACAGCGCCACAAGGCCAACTGATTTTGGTTTAATATTACAGCACTTTTAGCCACCTATAACCAGGCAACCTATATTTTGGCAGGAACACTAAGAAAAATATCGCCTCTGGCTCTGTGTGTGTGTGTAAGTGTTTAGTTTTATGAAATAAAAATTGAATTCAATATGGAGATTTTTTTGTCAAAATAAAGGAGGAAAAGATATATAAAGAGCCAGAAAAATGATATTTGATAGAGAGTGCTATAAAATTTTATGAGATCCTAGATTGGGACTTTAAAATTCGAAGGAAAAAACAATAAAAATGCCTCTTATTTACTCTTTAGAATATGTAATCAATTGTTATTAAAAATGTAGAAAAGAAAACTGTTTTGGGATTTGAGTTCCTATTTTTTTAAAGAATTTTTTCTGATTTTTACATATTTATAAACATCAACAACTCAGTAATATGCAGAATAAAAAAAACGTGGCATCGGCGATTGTTTCCACGTTTCAGTTTCTTTTGTCATGCACGTTACACCTCGCTGTAGTAGAACACTTTGACTGAAGCGAACTTAATGGGTCCGTTTAGATTAATGGTCCGTTTAGATTAGCGATTAAAAAATAGTTTTATTATTAATTTGACTTTTAAAAAAATAAATTGAATAAAAATTAAATTGAATAAGTTAAATTGTGTTTTAGATTGGAATTTATAAAAAGTTGGTTGTAAAAATAAGATTAGTATAAAGTTATCTTGATTATGATTGAGTAAAAGTAAATTTAGTTATATAATGACCAAATGGATATGAGTTTTAATAAATAATGAAACCTGATTAAAAAAATGATTCACATAATACAATAAAATTGAAATAATTTAATATGAAGAGGTCAAACTAATGAGTAAATTAAATTTTTAAATATAAAGTGAAACATGAAAAAAAAATGAATTGAGATAATATAATGAAGAAGTGAAATTTAAGGAGTAAATTAAATTTGAAAATTTTGGAGAAATGAAATATTTTAAATATAAACTTTAGAGAAATCTTCTTGCAGGTTTATTACTTCGGCTCTGTCTAAATTTCTTTTCATTTCCTATTGCATTTTTCGTCTCTCATTGAAGCAACATCACTGGTTTCTTTACTAGCTTTAGGTTTGCATCTCTCATGGATAATTCCAATTTTTTAATGACCAACAGTTGCTCATACTATCCTTCTTTTTTTCTTTTTTTTTCCTGTTACGTGCTCATTCTATATTCTTTGTGTTGCTATCAACCGACTTATACACTCCTCCCATATATATCACTTCTTCTTCTTCTTTTTCGAAAAAATTTTCTCCCCTCTATGGCCGAAATAGGTGTTGGAAGAAAAAAACACAGGGGATAACATAAAAAAAAATACTGCTGTTTACAGACAATCGTAACAGCAAAATCCACTAAAAATCTCCACAAGTTCAGTTTCTAACAGTAAAATCCATACTTGAACCCATTACATGCAATGCAATTGGATTATCAAATCGGCCTCATGGTTGTTTCTTTAACTGTACAGAGAAGGAACTACCTTTCGCGAGTTTGCGGTACCAGCTAGCTTAACTAGACAAAACCAAGCTCGGATAAATTCACAACATTTACATCAGCTCAACTCCACTAAAAATCTACAGTTGCCCATTACATACAACCAGAGAAAGTAGACGAAAAGAGAAAGGAAACAACAGAGATTCTGTATGGTATGTACCGGATCCGCAACAACAGAGCCTGAGAAAGGTAGATCGGCCTTTGTATTGTACTCTTTGGCCGAGATATAACACGGACAACTCACCCCCAATGCTCAAACATCGGCTGCCACAACTTCCAGGGGAGTCTTCAAATCCAATGTGCGAACAGCTTTGGACGATTAGTGAAACACGCAAAGATGATTCACCCACCAGACCCAACACAAGACTCACCTCATGCCGGCCAACGAACGGAAATGATGGCAGAGGAGCGACGGAGTCAATGGCACAACCTCTTCTCTCTAGCATCAAAGGTCCGAGTTTTTACGAATGAGGAGACAGGAATAAATGAGCAGATAATTGGACGAAGGAAAAATGACCATCCGACAAAAAAATTATTTTCGTAACGATCCAATATAAGCACAATTCAATTTTAAAAAGCTCCTCCCATGTAGCTTATCAGAACACCGGTGTGATCTGCCTTTTGGTACTGAAGTGGAATAGCCTAAAAGCTCTCCCAAACACCCTCGAATTCTACAAACGGGCTTAAGCTGATGATCAGCTCTTTTTGGCCCACCAACCGCCCATCCAAACAAGTTGAACATTGTGTATGTTCTGTGTTCTCTAGATAAGTAAGTAGGGTAATGGTGAAAGCTATAAATAATCAAATGACATTAAAAAGAAAAACATGACATTATATATATTACTTCCTGTTTTTAATAAAGGTTTTTTTTTTCTTTTATTTTGATTTATATATTACTTCCTGTTTTTAATAAAAGGTTTTTTTTTCTTTTATTTGATCTTAAATATAAGATTTCAATCTATTTTATCTCTCATATTTATCTTTTTTTCAGGGTAGTCTTTTACTAATAATAGTTTTAGCTAGTATACTTGATCAGAAATGAGATTTATGACAGAACAACACACATTTATTACAAATAACTAACTAATTAGTTTTCCTTAATCTACTCAGATTAGTGAACTAACTCTTATATTAAGAACCGTTTATCACTAAAGAAGTTGATCACTAAAGAGAAGCAACAAATAAGAATAGAAAAAAGAGCAGAAGAAGGATTATTAATAGCTACAGTATCTAAACTAGAAAATTATTTCAAAAAAACAAGGATATCCTAAATGATGATTGCAATTGCCCCTTCGGACGAGCTATCAATATGTGCTAGTTGTGTGATAAAAGTCAAAATCTATAGCGATTGATGATCAGAAGAGAGTAACGAAAATTAACAATGCAACTGAGAGAAGATAATAAACATTTATAATTAAAAGAATGATTCCTAAAGTTAATTTATTAATTATAATCATGAAAGAGCTAAATAATACTGGCAAACTAATTTGTCCGTCTTATAAACTGATATATAATCTAATGATATACTATTTCTGGTCTTTAACATAAAAGCTAATTGACTAATTTGAGTAAATCAAGAAAACTAGTTAATTTAAGTTAGTTATTTGTAATAAATAGGTGTTATATTTCTAAAATATCCTTACTAATTAAATGTATTGGTTAGAACTATTATTATTGTAATGACTATCTTAAGGGGAAAAAGAATGAATATAAGAAACAAAATGAATTAATATTTTATATCTAGGACCAAAACAAAAGTCAAAGAAGTTCTTATATTAAAAATCAGAAGTAATACATAAATATTTTAAAGAAATCATATAACAAATATTATAATTAAATAATTTTTTTTTAATTTTTTTAAATTAGTTAACTGGGTTTAATATTATAGGTAGTATTTTCTGTTATTTCTAGTGTTATTGCATATAATTTTTTTTCCGGCAGGTGGCGTAATTAATATGATGTAGTGAGAAATTTACAACACGAGAGACATGTCCCGGCCTGCAATATCCAATTGCTCAAAACAATAAATGACCCACTTTCTTTTTCTACCCAAAAAAAAAACATTTTATTAATTCTTTAATTAATTTTCATAAAATTGTTGCTTACAATTGAAGTCTATTAGCATCTATTATTATCGGAAAAAGACATGTTGATTGTGGCTTTTCACAAACAAATAAAAATGAAAGGACAAAACTATCTGTAGCACTCAATGAAACGAATGATTCTCGTTAATTTTTTTTTATCATCTTGTTTTTTGGCTAAGCAACTCACGTTTTTGTTTTTGTTAGGACCACATATATGATATTTGATTGCCCTATCAAAGATAATCAATTTAATTATTATTACTACTAATTTTTTATTTCATGAATACTGTGTGAATGATTAAAATATTGACGGAATTATTGAAGAATCCAACTAATGATACCCTTTGAATTATTGATAATTTGATATTATTGTCGCATGGGCCCTTTTCAGTCAATTAAGAATTTAACATTGGGAATTTACAGCCACAAGTCAAAAGGGAAGGTTTATGTCCCAATTAAAGAAGTATAAAGATAATCACGACAGAACATTCCAGATTAATTCATGCAAATCTTTCAATGATTACTTATCAAGCTCCTCTTAATTTGATATGTTTCTATGAGAATTTAGTTTAAAAAAATATTAACTTTCCCTATAATTCTGTAAAATGCTCACATGACCAAAAAAAATAAAGATTTTCAAAATAAAAAATTGCATTATATTTGAAAGGGAGGCGATGATAATTAAATAAGTAGGAATATTTTATAGACATCACATTCATTCAACTTAAAAGATAAAATCTTATTATACATGCATATAGAGATGCATTTAATCACCATTTATATACTTTGGCAAAAAAAAAAAAACCATTTATATACCTTATTCCTACTACTCACTCGAGTTTTTCACGTAAGAATTAGTTGGGATTTGCGGGTTGATTTATTTTAAATATGGTATTTCTATTCACTTTATCTTTTATATTTATTACTACCTCTGGTCTTAATTATAAGAGTTAATTAACTAATTTGAAGAGATTAAAGAAGTAAATTAAGTTAGTTATTTATCTTAAATAAGTGTTTTCTTTCCTAAAATATCCGTGCTAATCAAGTTTATTGGCCAGATCTATCATTATTAGAAGGATTACTTTCAAAAAATGTATAAATATGAGAGACAAAGTGGATTGGGGTATTATATTTAGAACCAAAATAAAAATTAAATAAGGTCTTATATTAAGAAAGGGAGTAGTGTATTTTTTTCAAATTAATTTATATAATTTAATATTGGAATATCTATACGAAATACAAATAGAAAAATAGGCAAATAGGAAGGTGAAGTAGCGAGTCACGAAAGTCAAAGAGAAGGAAAAGGCAGTCGGGTGGGGCCTACATACAGTTCAAACCGTGACTGGCCCCACGTTTCCCGCGTGAACGCAACGCCCCACTTCACTGGGCCCCCTTCTTTTCCATCCGAGTTGAGTTGAGACTGAGAGGACCTGGCAAGTTGTAATTTCCTTCTGTTTTATATGTTACTTGCGCACAAATAATTTTTACAGAAGTTAAAAAAATTGAATAATATCATATTTTTAAAAATTAAAATATTATTTAAATAAAAAATAAAAATTTTAACACACCATTCTTAGGATCCAAAATTATGAAACATGGAAAATAATTTTTTATGAAAGATAGTAAGAAATGGTGGGAGTAATTAGAATGAGATGTTCAGAAGCACTGTTATCCAAAAAGAGGGAATAATTATAACTAATAATTTTAGTTTCCAATTCATGTTTTTGCCAAGTGTGGGCATTATTTCCTTATTTGTTGATGTATTATTAGTGCACTATTTTACTTTTCTGTACATAAAATTGGCCCTTAAGCATAAAAAAATAAAATAAAATAGTTCCTTCGCATTTTTTTTATAATGAAACTTTTTTAAAAATATATTTTAATTTAAAAAAGGGAAAAAATAACAGTAAAAAAATCCATCTAAGAAAATATAGGATGCTTTTGAAATAATTAACCAAGTTTGCCAATAATTCACTTTCCACTTATGCTTTCAAGAATCACAAAGTCTTTAATACAAGGTCAAAAAGAAACTTAAAAAAAAAAAAAGAAAGAAAGAAAGGGAATCCAACTCATCAGCTTATTCCAATTACTATTCATTGGCACAAGACAAAGCAAAGACAAGACATCAATTTGCAAATGCCAATAATTAATATGCCTTTAAAGGGGAAAAATAATTGAAAAGAAAGACAATTAATTACTCCGTTCCTTCTTATAAAGACAAATCCAAATTACGTTGATCAAAAAAACAGTTAAAATTAGTTAGGACATTAATATGTAAAAGTAGAATGTTTTTTCCAACAATGCCCCTATTAATAGAGAGAGTATGAGAGAGAACATTAAATTATTAAAAGAAAGAGAAGTGGGAGGGAGAGAGAGTATGAGTTGGAGAAAAATAAATAGTGGTAAATAGGAAGTCAATACAAAAAATAGAGAACTTTTAATGTCTCTTATATATGGGAACATGCCATGAGTATCAAATGTCTCTTATAATAAGGAACGGAGAGAGTAATAATCAGCAGATTCCTAATATCACTCTTCTTCCATTTTCCCAAGCAGCCTTAATCATTGCTTAATTTAGTCTAAACATATATATAAATATATAACCCAGCTGGATTTTGATCCCTTGCTTTGGCACTTGTTATCTTCAAAGTTCCAACACATCAGACCAGAACAAGAACAAGGGAACAAGCAAAAGAAAAAAAGTTGGAAGATTTAGAAGTTATAAATTTGATGATTATGACAAAGCAGATTCAATTCCCAGGTTCTTCATCATCTTCCCCACCAATTCTTTTCTTTACAATCTCTCCCTCTCCCTCTCACCAAACAAACCTCTCTAACTCTAGAAAAGCCTACTCATATGACTATAATTGCAGAGCTAATTAAGATCATATAAAAACATTTATATATTTATATATAAATATGAACATGATGACAGAGAAAATACAATAATAAGGAAAGCCCTGTTGAAAACAGGGTGGCATCTCTCTGTTTTTTCTTTATTTGTTTTCTATCTCATAGCCTCGAATCCTCTCTCCTTCCTCACATGCTTCTTCAGTTTCAAACCACCTGCACAGCCCACAGAATCAGAATTAGCCTCAACCTCAAACATTACGACCACAAAGAAAAGGATCACTGAGAAAAAGGAGTGTGGCTTTTCTCTGATCTGACATGCCTCCGAGAAGTGCAGGCCAAAAGTTGAAGAACATGGCGAATGAAAGAAACAACCATATATATCAACCAATTAACTTAACCCTCTCTTATTTTGAACCCATCGTCCTTGAAAATTTTTAAACACCCCTCTTTCCACTAACAGTAAGTGTGAAAAATTCTAACAAGATCGCATCCAAATCAGATGTTTCAAGTACAAAAATTCTCTGACACGCACCAGTACCTGGAAAAAGATCATTGAAATGAAGAAACTGTGCTCCGTATGATTTTGCAGAATAATTATTGAAATCTGAAGATGAAAAAGTCCTACTGAATCTCTCTCCCTCTCCCCTACTCTCACACACACATTTTCTGTCATCCTGTTTTGTTAATATTTTTGAGAGTAGAACAGAAGAATTGGGTGGGAAAGCGATCCAGAGGGGTAGATATTATGAGCAAATGAACTATTATTGTTTGTATGCAATTTTGTTTCAGAAACAGAATCATGAATTTACTGAAGCACTCAGACATCAGAACAGGCCATAACGCCCTTCAAAAAGTTGTTTCGTACACACAAAACAACACAAAATAATCATCAAAATACAAAGCGCCACGTGATGTGTCCCCAAACTCAGAAAAGCAAATAAAGATAAATGAACCAAACAGACAAGCAAAACAGAAAAAACAAAACAAGAAGAAAGATCAAAAAAGCAAAGCAAGCTCAATTACATCAAGAAACAGATCTCACTTCATCACAAGAATTAAAAACCGATCCGGAGAATTAGAAGGAGCTAGCTAGCTGGTTTGATCCGAATTACCTTGGGGCTTGCAGTGAGGCGGATCTTCGAAGAGTGAGAGAGAGAGCTGCTTGTGAGCGACCCCAATGTCGAACAGTATCAACCCAGATGTGGGGTCATCGACGATGATATCCTTGACGGGAAGCCATAGAAATAGCTCTTCCTGAGACAGGCCTTCGACTCCGATGAGACTACCATACGTGAGATTAGCTCTCACGACGCTGTCAAAGAATACTCTGTTCTCGTATTTCGTCAAGCAAGGCCCGTCGAGAAAAACCTCCAATAAGCCGTTTTCCGACAACTTGTAGGATTTGACATCATCGGGCAAGAGTCCGGCCGGCAAGCCTTTTGAGCGAAGCAGGTCATGAATGGAGGAGGAGGAGGAGGAGGAGGAGAGAGAGAGTGGGGAAGAGAGAGAGGGGACAGGGAGAAGAAGGAAGAGTGAGAGGAGGAGGAGGAGGATGGTGTTAAAGAAGGCCATGGTTTCTTACACCAAAAAGAGAGAGGCACATGTGGAGGATCAAGGAGGAGGGTTTAAGGGAAGTTTCTTTTGCGCTGTGAGAGAAGCCGGAAAATAGAAAAGACTATTTTAAGAATAGGTTATACAGTCCTGAATTTACCATACTGCCCTTGAGTTGGTGACCTTTTGTCTATTTATACAGCTCCAAACAGAATTATTTTGGTGCTTAAAAAAGTTATTTTTATATTGATGATTTTCTATATTTAATTATCAATTATTTTAATAAAAATATAAATTTTATTTAAAAAATTGAAAATAAGGTTATGCTAACTTAACTTGCAGGCATGCAACCATATGGAATATTTATTGGGTGAGTTTGTCACCTTATGTGTTCTTTCCTACTCAATTGGGATTAGTTAAAATCTAATATGATTAACGAATAAAAATGATTTGATAAAAACAATTTTTTTAAAAATACTTATTCATACAATATTGAATTATAAAAATAATGTACCTAATTATTGAAATCATACACTTCTACATGTTTACTTAAAGTGTTTGACAATTTAAAAATAAGAGAAAATGATATTCAAAGTTACATAAAGTAACTAAAATTTTCGAACGTTGTAGAAATTAATTACTATCCACGCTAGCCAAGGCCACTATTCATATCTTAAATTAAAATCTTATTTTCTAGATATTTTCATTTATACATGGTAACAAGTTTAAAACAACCTTTATATAGAACACAGGAGCACACACACATGTACATATACATTGTACTTTGAAAGTAATTAATTTTGTTTTAAGGAATAATAAATTAATTCTGTAGTTTTATAAGGAAATGCAATTTTGTGCTTTTCCATAAAAATGTCTTTTTTCTTTGCCAGCTCCATGAAAAAAAAAATGGTGGGTCTTTGATGTTTGTTGGTTTGCGTTTATGGTTATTATTAACGTAGTTGTTGGTTCCTTGCTTGATGTGTGTTTTAATTTATCTACTTGAAAGTTCCAAGCTTGGTTTACACTAAACTAATTACAATGTCTGTGCTAATTAAGTTCCCTTCTCCTAAAGTAAAAGCAAAATGATTCTACGTATAATATCTTCTTATGAATTTAATTAATTACCATTAACTTGTATATTCCACATCAAAATAACTTCGAAATTAATCTAGGTTTGTAATGTAATTGAGTTCGAACAGTGGAAGAAGTCTGTTAATACTAAGTGGTTACCGACTAATTAAAAGCTAGCTTAAATCTTAGAAAAAATGACAAAAAAGAAGCTAAAACTTACCAAATGTCAAGTAATGAATGTTAACAAAAATTTGTTATTATTTGCAGATTCAGTATTGTTAATATTAAATAAAGTGTTGTTATCAAACATAATTTGGGATTTAGTAATTTTCAGTTTTTTTTTTGTCATCTTTTCTAAATCTTATGCTATGTTTATTAATTTCCCTGGATTAATATCACAGAATAAATTGCTTTAACTTAAAGAAATATATTATAAGGATGTGCACAAACAGATCCAATTTATCATTATTATTCTAATGCCAGCCAGTCCAATCATTATTTTACTAATTTATTAAAAAGTTCAACAAAAATATATACAAATTCATATTATTGTTTAAATTGTTCTGAAGAGTTCGATTTACAAATTTTATATTTATTCCTTAGTTCATCGTATTTTAAAAAAAATAGAAGGCATAATTAAACTAATCTTCTAACTATGAATCGAGACAAATTAATAAAGGATCAGTTTTTTTTAAAAAAGCAATAAAATTTAGATTATGAATATAATTTTTTAAAAATATATGCATTTCATTCTTATCTCTTTTAATATATATATACACACACACACAAATGTAAGTATCCAGCCACAAAAAAGGGAACTTAATTAATTGATATCACGGTCCAATACAGCAATGCCATAATGTGACATGTCTAGTAAAGAAATATAGTATAAAGTACAGTCAAAATCATAAAAATAAAAAAACAACAATAATTATGTGGAAATATTATATAGTATTTATTATGTTACAGGAAAATGTGGTCCAATGGGTAGGCGTATGGGGGCGGTGAGTGAGAGGGCACGATGGTAATTGGAAATCAGATATCATGGTGATGATGATCCCCAGGGCTAAAGTTGTAGCAATTAATTAGGAACACAATGATCATAAGATAATGTTTACAAAAGCAACACATAATAATGATCAATTAAAGGAGCTCAATTTAACCATGGTTAAGAAGAAAAGGGCCTTTTGGTCAACACAACAATATCCCAGTAAAAACACAAAGCAACAAGCAGGAAGAAGGGTGGGAGGATGGGCATAATGATTAAATAATAAATAAAGGATTGCCACAGTAATAAATATTACCTGCTGTTATTGTAAAACATTTTGCATGTTTGATCATGCAATATATTTTGTTTAAAATATTAATTTTTAACTTAATATTCGTAACTAATTATATAATTTTTTATTAATTAACCAAACTCTTCTAATTAATAATCTTTGTTGAGAGTAATTTGAATCAACATGAGATTGTGGGTTTGATTTTTGCAGGTAGTTCGCGCGCACCACCAAAAAAACTGCATTATGATAAAATCTAAATTATCTAAATTTATTTTAGATAGTTTTAAGTTTACAATTCTAAAGTAGAAATTTTTAAAGATGGTTGAAAAAAGTTGTTTTTGTTTTGAACTCCATATCGCAAAAAAATTACATAACCTAAACTTTACTCTCTAATCTCTATTGTCAAATACTCTTCTAATTCTAAATATAGAAACTAATTAATTAATTTGTATGAATAATAAAAATTAATTAATTTAGTTAATTATTATAATTAGACATAAAATTACATTAAAAAAAAGATAGATAAATATAAAAATAAAGTGGATCCATGTAAACAAAAATGAGATATTGTACTTACACCTAAAATAAAACTTGACGGTTAGGATCCGAGGGAGATAAGCCTCATGTCGATTGACGGACACATATCAATAAGCAGTTGAGCACCATGAATAAAAGTAGCTGGGGTCCAAAAATACGCGTGAGAAAATAGTAAGTCATAATTAATTTAGTAGCTTTAAGTTCTTTTCAAGAATATTTTAAAAAAGATATCATTTAATATTAATATTGTACTATCTCATATGCTTAATATGAAACTCAGTTGGTTAATTTGGAGCAGTTAAAAAATTAAATAAATTATTTTAAAGTATTTGTAAAAATAAAAAAATAGTTATTTGTAATTGTTATGTAAAACATCATGGTTGTGTTTGGTAGGAAGCATTGGAGGGATTGAGATTGAGATTGAAAAAATCTATTAAAAGAGCGTTTAATATAAGAGATTATTTGTTACATGGGATTAGTCAAAACCATATATATGGGATACGAGAATACCATAAGAAGAAGTGGCATTCTCTAATCCTACCTCTATGGGTTTGTCTAGTCCTATGCAACAAGCAATTAGTTATGCTAAATATTATTTTAATAATTTTTTTAATGGCAATCACAATCCATATCTCTCATTTTTAATACTTTTTACCAAACGGGACATATGGGATTTATGTCTTTTTTTTTAAAACACGCCTCTTCTAATAAAAGTTTTTTCCCAACCTTTTGATGAAAACATTAATGTGAAAGACATAATTTAGGGAAAAAAAAACTGCTCCCTCTCATCTTATTTATAAGCTTTAAATTTAAGAAGGAATATGATCCATTTTATAAGTTTCAATTTGAATTTATCTAATTTTTAATAAAAATTTTAATATTCCTAGTCCTTTTATAAGTTATACTTTGTACATGTCTAAAAGTTTTAGTTTACTTTTTTTATTTTTACACTTTAGCCAAGAATGATATTTTATTCTCTTCTTTTTTGAGCTGGAGAATCCTTAAAAAAAAACATTTGAATTTCAAAATTTCAGGTCAGTCTTATTTACTACACTTTAATAATAACTGATAATATTTGAAAAGTAAACGACAATATATTTTTATAGTCATTTCTAATTTAAAATTTTGAAATTTTAGAGGTATTCTTTTGAGAATTTTTTTTTTTCAACTCATTCTCTCTTATTCACATTCTCTAAATAATGCTATATTTTTAAAAATATACTATCTCTGGTTCTTAATATAAGACCTTGTTTGACTTTTATTTTGGTCCTAAATATAAGATCATAATCCACTTTATCTCTCATATTTATACATTTTTCTCAAGGTAGTCCTTCTAACAATAGTAGTTCTAGCCAATACATTTGATTAGCAATGATATTTTAGGAAAGACAATACCTATTTATTATAAATAACTAACTTAACTTCTTTTCTTAATCTCCTCAAATTAGTCAACTAGCTCTTATAATTAGAACAGAAAGTAGTATTTTTTATGTATTTATTGACCTTAACTAATTTTAGCTGTTTTTTTAATCTTATATATATTTCAGGTATTTATATCTTATAGAATGTAAGGGATTTTCTGGGGCCTGAAATATATACAAGATCGGAAGGGTATATTTTTTAATCTTTGAAAAAAGAAATGCAGTCGGAGATATTAAGGTTAATCAAGGCCGAAAAAGAAGAGATCAATGAAATGGCAGTGGGCGTCACGTCATGGTGCTCGTTGCGTTTGGCCCACGTGTAAATCATGCAGGAATTCAGGTCCCCCTTCATGGGACCATAAACCCATCACCTCTGTTTTTTTCTTTGTTTTTTTTTTTTTAAATACTAGCAAGATTTTATATTCAAGTTATAACAAGAAAAAAAAAGTCCTCTATGATTCAATTTGGTCGACTCGAATTAATTTAAACGTAATCTAATTTTTAGAAACCAGTTTTCATATTAAAGAAAAGATATTAATAAGAAAGCCAAGACTTTACATATATAACATTTTTATTTATTTTTCTAATATTTAAATCATCAAAACATGTATTTGGAAGGATGAATAGAAAAAAAAAAGAAACTAAATCCATTAAAAAGTGTGGATATATATTTTAAAAAAAAAATATCGCGGGGACATGAATGTGTGGATAGTATAAAGTATCATCAATATTATCTTCACCATCATTGTCAACATAGGTATATCCAAACCGGTGGCGTTGTGAAATTTAATGAAGAATTTATTATATAAAAAATATTTAGATATCCACACATAAAGAAGATTTGTCCTCATGTTTGAAAAAAAAGATTTTTTTTAACACATTTTCTTTCTCCAAATCATATCATCTTCCACAGTCCACATTTCATCCGATTCTACATGTATGAATTAGAAAATTGGTTTATATAAATTTATGAAATTATAGTAAAATATTTAATCCAAAAATGTGCGTTGGTTTAATTAAAATATTTTTTAATTATTTGTGTTGAAAACTATACCATTAAATTTTCCTCTAATATGTGTAATAAATATAAAGTTTTATATTTATAAAAAATATAGGTGTTGGTTTATCTTAAATTGTTTGTAACATCACTTATTTAATCATTACCTTTCGTTATAAACACTTTTGAACTTTTTTTAAAAAAAGAAATTAAAACAAAATCTAAATGATAGTGCCAGGTTTTTTTTTTCCCCCCCTCAAAGAATGGTAAAATATATGTGGATCCGGGAGAGGATTACTGGGCCCCAGGATAACATGGAGGGGAACTAGCTTGGATATAGGCCTAACGGGGGACATCTCTCCCACACTGCCTCATCTCCTATCCTAATCTTTTTATTGGGTTTGAACAAAATTGTTTTTTTAATATAAAAATCCATATTTTCCTATATTAGCATTGACTAGAAATAAAAGGAGAAAATTATGATAAAAAATTAATATAATGTCCTGTGAAAAAGACGATAAAACCCCTCTTCAGAGTAGCTCATAAATAGGGGGAATAATAACTAAGTAGAGGTTTAATTCTGGTTGGCACTTTGGGGACAATCAGAGCCAAAATCTCTGTGTCACAGTGATCTCCTAATGCCTTCATTATTAGGGCACACTAGTGCTTGGTGGGTAGGTGTCTTTATTCTATATATGACCTTTGTCTTAAGCATTAAAATGAATTCACTTTCTTCCATCCAAGATACAAGACCTCTTTAAAATCTAATTTATAAAAATTTTAAAAATTTAAACCAACCATTTGCAATTAATTAATGTGGTAAAGATTTGCGATGCTTTTCCTAAAATAACCGAACAATTAATTTACTATAAATAATCCTTTTCATTAACTAGGAAAAATGGACCATGACCAAATTGGAGTATTGAAAAGGGTACTAGATTTATATATAAATATAAATGAATTTATAAATAAGGTGGATTATTAAAGAATACATATTTTGACATATAATAATTTATGAATAAATTAACGTGTGTATATGGGTGTCATTAAATAAATTTAGTATTAATATAGAAATATAAAATGTAAAATATCTGAGGAGAAGTACTATTTTTAAGCTATAAACAATGCAACATTGAAATAATCAAGATATTGGGTTGGCATCATTATGATCTTGGCGTCACTAATGGGCTACTTCCAGCCCAGTTCGTGTTCCGCAGTATGTCATCAGATGCTCCAATTCCAAATAACACTGCACTCCTCACAACTGGTCTATTTTGGGCCAAAAACATTGTTTTCAGAAAAAATAATTGAGTATTCAAGAGAAGAGTCATTAAAAAACAAAATCAATGGTTTTTTTTTAACCTGAAAAAAATCAATGGTGTTTGAGGAGAGGGAATAGAACATGATATTCCTTGATTAAGGTTATGGATTATGAATGAAAAATATAATGTTGGGAGAGTCATCCCTATTTAAACCAACATTGTCGAATTATAACCTAACAATACTACCAATAAGAGTTGATACAGTTGGTAAGGACTCATTTTATAATCCACAAGATCATGAATTCAAATCCTGTTACTGATTTGAGGACTTTATTGGTGCGCAATTTTACATACTTCTGTAAGTACTCTTTGAATGTGAAGGTATGCTATAGCTCTAGTAAGTTCTTAATACCCAACTCACTTAAACTTGTATGTAACAAAAAAAACACCTAACAATACTACAATTTTCAATTTTTAATATAAGAGTTAGTTAACGATTAAACTTTATCTTAGATATAAAATTTCAATCTATGTTGTCATCCGAGTTTGTATTGCATATGTCAAGGGGTATTCATACAAGAGTAGTCATGATTAAAAAAGGATGTTTATAGGAAAAATGAACTCATATGTATTATAAATAACTAACTTAATTAATTTTCTTGATCTACTCAAAAAAGTTTTTAAAAATTTCATATTATTTTATCTAATGTAAAAGTAGAGTGCATGAAGACAATTTTGCCTCGAAGCACTGTCAAATTAATAGCTTTGTCTTTGAAAATTCCACCCAATAGTATCATGCATCACATTTCACAGGGAATTTTCAAAGGAAGAAAATGTATCATGTTCATGCACGGCGTTGAAGAGAAAAAAAGATGGTATTGGGCTCCACTTCCTTGATCTTCTCTGTACCACGTCTACAAACATCAAATCACTCTATGATTCTACTGCTACTGATTTCAAACTTGATTGCACTTTGCATTACAAGCAAAATAGTCAATTTTTTTTTGCAGGGCTTAAGTCATCATAATGTTTTATTGTCAACACCTAATTCTTTTTTAACTAAACCTAGAGGAACCCGACAATCAAATTATGAAGTATGGTTTCTCGTATTGCAAGCACATTTTGCATCAGGAACCATAAACTTATTTGTTTCTGGAAAAAAAAAAAGGGAACAAAAACTTGGGTGAATTGTCAGATTGGATCTCCCATTCCTATAATATGTGTAATAAATATAAAGTTTTATATTTATAAAAAAATATAGATGTTGGCTCATCTGAAATATGATAGGTAAATTGTCTGTAACATCACTTATTTACTGTCATTAGCTTTTGTTATAAACACTTTTGAACTTTTTCTAAAAAAAAAGGAAATTAAAACAATTTGGTGTCAATGGTGCGTGCACACACGTCATAAAAGGCAATGTTCATATGTCAATAATCTAAAGTTTTAAAGCGTATTAACCAAACCTACTTTGATTATATTAGAGAAGATTTTTCTTAATAACATGTTATCTCTTCCTATTGTGATTCATTAAATCTGTATACCACATTTTTATTAAATATAATATAGTTTTATACGAAACCTTATTATATGCAAAAAAACAGCAATTAACACAAAAGTCTGAATAGGGACTTGAAAGCAATATGAAAGGATTTATAAAAAGTGAATTTAGACAAAATCTAAAAGACAGTGCCAGTTTTTTTTTTTTTTTTTTTTAAAGAATGGTAAAATATATGTGGAATCCAGGAGAGGATCACTGGGTCCCAGGATAACATGGAGAGGAGCTGGCTTGGATACGGGCACAATGGGGACATCTCTCCCACACTACCTCATCTCCTATCCTAATCTTTTTACCTTGTTTGAATAAAATTGTTTTTCTTATATAAAAATACATATTTTTTAAAAAAATCACATTTTTCTATATTAGCATTGACTAGAAATAAAAGGAGAAAATTATAACAAAAAGTCAATATAAGAAAAAATGATAAAAAAACACTAAAAATTACTAAATGTCAATTCAGAAATGTGGACAAAAATTTGTTTTCATTTATAAATTTATTATTGTCAACACTAAATAAAGTATTATTATCAAATCTGATTTGAGATTTAGTAATTTTTATTTTATTTTTGTCATTTCCCCTTAATATAATGTCGTATGAAAAGGGATGGAATAATAACTAAGTAGAGGTTTAATTCTGGTTGGCGCTTTTTGGGGACAATAAGAGCCAAAATCTGTGTGTCACAGTGATCTCCTAATGCCTTCATTGTTAGGGCACGCTAGTGCTTAGTGGGTAGGTGTCTTTATTCTACATATGACCTATGTCTTAAATATTACACCTACTACGTTCAGTCGAAATAACGAGAAATCCACACTCTTATCTTAAGCATTAAAATTAAGTTTAATTGGTTTTTCAGAATAGTATTTTCTTCCATCCAAAATATAAGATTTTTTTAAAATCTAATTTTTCTAAACTTTAAAAATTTAAATCAATTATTTGCAATTAATTAATGTGTCAAAGATATTTGATGCTTTTCCTAAAATAACCGCATAAATTTACTATATATAATCCTTTTCATTGACCAGGGAAAATGGAGCATTGATTAAGGACCAAATTGGAGTATTGCAAAAGGTACTATATTTACATATAAATATAAGTAATTTATAAATAAGGTGGATTAGTAAAAATACTACGGGTGTATTAATATAGCAATATAAAATGTAAAATATCCAAGGAGAGGTACTATTTTTAAGCTACTTCCAGCCCAGTTCGTGTTCCACAATGTATCATCAGATACTCCAATTCCAAACTAGACTTCACTTCTCATAACTGGTCTATTCTGGGACAAAAGAAATAAAAATAAAAATTCTTTTCAGAAAAAATAATTGATTATTCAAGAGAAGAGTTTAAAAAACAAAATCAATGGTGTTTCAAGAGAGGGGATGGAACATGATACTATGGATTATGAATGAAAAACATAATGTTGGGAGAGTCATCCCTATTTAAACAAAAACCGTTGAATTATAACTTCACAACGCTACCAATAAAAGTCGGTGTAGTTGGCAAGGACTCAATTTATAACATACAAGGTCATGAGTTTAAATCTTGATGCTGATTTAAGGACTTTACTGGTAGGCGATTTTAAGTATTTCTGTAAGCACTTTGAATCTAGAGTTAGCCATAACCTTAGTAAGTTCTCAGAACCCAACTCACTTAAACTTGAATATAACAGAAAAACATTTAACAATAGTACAATCTCTAATTCTTAATAAAAGAGATAGTCAGAGATTGAATTTAATTCTAAATATAAGATCTCAATCGACTTCATCCTCTCAAATTTGTATTACACATGTTCAGGAGTATTCATCTTAGGGTAGTTATGATTAAAAAGGGTGCTTATAAGAAAAATCAACTCATATATGTTATAAATAATTAATTAAATTAAATTTTTTACCTACACAAATAAGTTTTTATATTAAGGACATATCACAACAACAACCGTGGGTAGAAAGATTTCATATTATCATATCTAATGCAAAAGTAGAGTGCATGAAGATAATTTTGTCTTGAGGCACTGTCAAATTCATAGCTTTGAAAATTCCACCCAATATTATCATGCATCACATTTCACAGGGAGTCGCTCAGAAACAGCTTCAAAAAAAGAAAATGTGTCATGTTCATGCACAACTTTGAAGAGAAAAAAGATGGGAATGGGCTCCACTTCCTTTCTAATCAATAATGATCTTCTCTGTACCATGTCTACAAACATCAAATCACACTATGATCCTACTGCTACTGATTTCAAACTTGATTACACTTTGCATTACAAGCAAAATAGTCAATTTTTTTTGGGGTGCTTGGGTCATCATAATGTTTTATTGTCAACACCTAATATTTTTTTTTAAAACTAAACATGGAGGAGCCCGACAATCAAATTATGAAGTATGGTTTCTCTTATTGCAAGCACATTTTTCATCAGGAACCATAAACTTACTTGTGTTCTGGAAAAAAATGAAAGAGGGAACAAAAACTTGGGCGAATTATCAGTTTTAATGGTAGATTGAACAAGAAAAGAAATAGTCACATATAGATAGAGGTGGGAAAGCGGGCTGGTGGTACGGATACGAGCCAGCCCAAGGTGGTGCGGGCCTAAAGCGATGCGGGCTGGCAGAGACCGCTTTAATATATTTTTTTAATAAAAAATATTATTATTGTATGGGTTGGGCTTAGTTTGAAATGTTAAAATTAGGCTTGGAATCTTGAATTTAGGTAGTGGGTTATAGTAAAATAATGTGAAGATTAATTTATAATTTAAGAAGATATTTTACAAAAAAATAACGCATATTCTTTTATAAATAATTAATTTAACCAGTTGTTTTATCCAAATTAATTAAGTAGATATTTTATGTATATATATAAGTACCACATGTTTATTTAATCTTATAAAGGCTTGTATAGTAACGCAACAAATCAATGAAAAATAAAAGATAGATGATGTTCTTTATATAACTACACACACAGTCACAAATATATAAAGTGCTTAATTAATTACATATGCAATTATATGAATAAGACAATGTTCAATTATTCATGTAGAATTTGAGGATCAAAATATTTTAATTATATTGTATAATACAATTGGGAATTACATGAAATTTTTTTTTAAAAAAAAAAAAGCGGGCCACCCTGTGGGCTAGCCCATGGTGGTGCGGGTTCAAAGCGGTGCAAGCTAGAGTAGCCCGCACCTTGGCAGGTTGGTAGGCCATTAAAATTTAATGTATTACCAGCTCTACAAACAGAGACTGAGAATTTAGCACCACCAATATTATGATCTGATGACTTGGCCGCCAATAACTATTCTGCACAGTCTTGGCCATAAAGACTTGGATGATACGCCAAAAACTTCAAGTGACTATTAGAAAAGATTAAATGAAATCAATGACCTTAAGTTAGTAAAGTTAATAGTAAATGACTGCAAGCACTTCACACTTTGTTTTAAAACCTTTTTCATTCTAACATCACCAAATCACACATGGGATTCTACTGCTACTGATGTACAAGTTAACTAGACTTTGCATAGGAAGCAAACCGGTCAGTTCATATTATGAAAAGTTCCCATGTTTTAAGTGCTATTGTCAAGACCTAACTTTGACTTAGCCAAGTTAGTAACAGAACAAGAATCAAACTATGGCGTCTATATTTCAACTCACTCTCTGCATTTGGAGACACTGAAGCTTTCTATATTTGTACCAAAACATCACAGTAACGTGAAGGATAGAATTCTATGAGCATCCTTTCTTTCATATGCATCTTTACTTACATACTAAGCCCTTCTCTAAGAGTTTCCCTCGCAGCTGATTCCATTGCTGCATCTCAAAGCATCCCAGATGGCATGACCTTAGTTTCCCAAGGAGGAACCTTTGAACTGGGATTCTTCAGTCCTGGAAGCTTTAGCAAACGTTATTTGGGAATGTGGTACAAGAAGATCCCAGTTAGAACCATTGTGTGGGTGGCAAACCGCCAAACCTCAATCAATGGAACTTCCGGAATCCTAATGTTAAACAGTACAGGCAGTCTAGTCCTCAGCCAAAATGGCACCGTCGTTTGGTGTACAACCCCTCAAAGACAAGCAAGAAAACCAGTGGCTCAGCTTCTTGATTCTGGCAATCTTGTGGTGAAAGACGAGGAAGATGCAAATCCAGAAGCCTATTTGTGGCAAAGCTTTGATTACCCATCTGATACAATGTTGCCAGGTATGAAGATAGGGTGGGACCTCAGAAATGGTCTGAATAGGCGTCTCACAGCATGGAAGAGCCCAGAAGATCCATCTTCAGGAGATTTTTCTTGGGGCATAGAGATCTATAACTATCCTGAATCAGTTATGAACAAGGGACAAAAGAAGTATTACAGACCAGGACCTTGGAATGGCTTGTATCAAAGTGGTACACCAGAACTAAAGCCTAACTCTTTGTTTGATTACAACTTTGTCTTTGATCAGAATGAGGCCTACTACACTTATACTCTCAGAACTAACTCTTTAGTTTCAATATTAGTTATGAACCAAACCAGTTATGTTCGTTATCGTTATGTCTGGGTGGAAACAGATCAAAAGTGGAGGATTTATGCATCACGTCCAGGGGATTACTGTGACGCCTATGGCCTATGTGGAGCCAATGGGCATTGTATCATTACTGATTCTCCAGTTTGTCAATGTTTAAAAGGGTTCAGGCCTAAGTCACCAGAAATGTGGAACTCAATGGACTGGTCTCAAGGCTGTGTTCACAAAAGACCATTAAGCTGCAAATTCAAGCAAAAGGATGGGTTTCTAAAAGTGAGCGGCTTGAAACTTCCAGATACTACCCACACTTGGTTAAATCAGACTATTGGCTTAGAAGAATGCAGAACTAAGTGCTTAAATAACTGTTCTTGCATGGCATTTGCAAATTCAGATATTAGAGGGAAAGGAAGGGGATGTGCCTTATGGTTTGGAGATCTAATTGATATTAGACATATGGCAGATGGTGGGCAGGATCTATATATTCGAATGAATTCTTCAGAATTAGGTAAGCAGTACACCAAGTATTTATTTTCTTTTTGAAACATTCAATACCTTCACTGTGTATTAATCTCAGCTTTTTGTTTGATTCAATTAGCTGAAGACGCAGAGCAAGGGCATAAGAAGTTAACAAAGAAAACTATTGCCATCATTGCCATTGCAACTTCGGTGATGCTTTTACTTGGGTGCAGTTGCATCCTCAGAGTCTACAAAAACTATAATGGTAAAGGGATCACCACAAAGTTTTTGGAAAATGTTTAGTTTCATGTCTTTATGCTTTTGCTATCAGATTCTTCTGCTCGAGTATTACATGTAAATATTTTTATGTCAGTACAAAACCATTGCTTCTTCAAAAGTAATTTCCCCCATCGGAATCGTACCCAAGCATGTGATAGTAAAAACCCAAGGAATTATGTACTTTCCCCCCGTTGTTTTATGTTTCTTTACAGAAATTTGACTATTATGAAGTAACTCCCCTGCATACCAATATATATGTGTTTGAAATCTATCTTTGTACACAATATGGTTCGGCTTTTTTTTTTTTTGTAATGTGTATATTTTGACCATGACAATAAGTATTACTTGACTACTTATGCTTGAAACCAAGCTAAAAGCTTTTTCTATTTTGTCAGACAAAGTTAAAAGTGTAGATCAAGATCAGAACAATGGAAAACACTCTGAAGATTTGGATCTCCCATTGCTTGACTTATCAACTATTGTCATTGCCACTGGTAACTTCTCCATTAACAACAAAATAGGAGAAGGTGGTTTTGGACCTGTGTATTGGGTAAAATTTAGTGTTTCACTATAAGAATTGTAAAAATGAAGTCGTATTAATACTGAAAAGATGATCTTAGCATATTACAAATTTGGATGTGCAGGGAAAATTGGTAAATGGGCAAGAAATTGCTGTGAAGAGGCTTTCAAAAAGTTCAGGACAAGGAATAACTGAATTTAAGAATGAAGTAAAACTGGTTGCAGAACTCCAACACCGGAATCTTGTAAAGCTTCTAGGATGTTGCATTCAGGGAGAGGAAAATATGCTAGTTTATGAATACATGTCTAATAGCAGCCTAGACTCCTTCATTTTTGGTACGGAATTGTTATACTAAGAACAAATGGTTCTGGATATGGTACTTTAATGATTTTGGTGCACTTAAAAGCTTAGGATCCTTGAAGTTTGAAAAACTTGCAAACTTAGATAATTCATTCATGCCAAATGAAACAGATGATACGAAAGGTGTGGTTCTAGATTGGTCTAAACGCTACCACATTATTTGTGGTATTGCTCGAGGACTTTTATATCTTCATCAAGATTCCAGACTGAGAATCATTCATAGGGATCTCAAGGCAAGTAACGTGTTACTTGATGACGCGCTGAACCCAAAGATATCTGATTTTGGATTGGCAAGAACTTGTGGGGGAGACCAAATTGAAGGAAGCACAAACAGAGTAGTAGGGACTTAGTAAGTGTCTTACTTGCAATTAAGCTCCATATTCTTCATTACGGTATCCTTGTTCACAGTATTTTGTTTCCCTTGTGTCTTACAGTGGCTACATGGCACCTGAATATGCCATTGATGGGGTATTTTCAATAAAATCCGATGTCTTCAGCTTTGGCATTTTGCTACTGGAGATCATATCTGGCAAGAGAAATAGAGGGTTTTATGATGCAAACCACAGCCAAAACCTTATTGGTCAAGTAATAACTTGAGATACGCTTGGTTATACTTGTCTTATATATTTTTAGCCATATTAAATCTGACACTAGTTTGCCCGTGTTCTAGGCATGGAGAAAATGGAAAGAAGGTAAGGCTTTGGAACTGATTGACAAGAACGTTGAAAACTCATGCATTGCATCAGAAGTCCTACGTTGTATCCACATCAGCCTATTATGTGTTGGCGAACATCCAGAGGATAGGCCTAGCATGTCCTCAGTGGTTCTAATGCTGGGAAGTGAAATGGATTTGCCTAATCCTAGGCAACCAGGTTTCTATTTGAACAAGTTCTCAGTGGAATCAAATTCTTCCCAACCAGAATTTGGTACATCGAATGAGATGACAATTACTCAATTAATAGCCCGATGAAAATCAAAGTATTCAAGATTCACATGTATATCATTGAACCATTCCTAGTATTTTGTAATTATTCCAGAACAACCAATGCATCACACAGGTATATGTCTAGTTAAAGACGCAACGTGCGAAGCCATGCAATTCTAATACATTAACAGTACACAAGTACCTTACATGGTAAGAATTTCCTATGTAGGTATATATTACTTTGTTTTGATCAGCAAGTATTATATGGAAGACGATTGATGTCTGGATTTGTTGGTACGAGAGGTTAAACTGAACTTATCTGAAATGAAGTTCATGATATGTGAAAAGTTGACAGTATTATATGACTAGCTTCATAGCCAGCTTATGACTTTAGTACTCATTGATTAGACTGCATCATCATCAAAATTTGCAAACTTGGGCAATCTTAGGCCTGTCAATTTTTTTTTTTTTTTTCCAGGGAAGCAAACGTTTCTTCTTCTTCTTCTTCTTCTGTTTTTTTTTTAAAAAAACTTGTACGTAAATATCAGAGACTCGAACATGCTGTGGTGACCCTCGGAATTTCATGGTTTTAGGAATTATGGCATGAATCTTAAAGGGGATGATGAATTATTTGGAAGAATTCTTGAACTGATCCATGAACATTTGAAATGATTTATGAAAGATCTGGAGATGCTTTTTGTTTTTTTTTGGGCATAGGTTCAGTTTTAGGAGTTCTCTCTCCTGATGTTCTCTTATTTTCCTCTCTTTTTCGCCCTATCCAAATAAACTTGTTCCCGCCAAACCAGCGTATGCATATACTCCATAGTAGTAGCTTCTAACGTCGGGCGTTGACCTTTAAATAAGACCATTAATAAATAATAATAATAATAATAATAATAATATTCGCCGGGGCTCTTCTTTCTTACTGCCAAAATATTTGCAGATATTAAAATAAGCCCCATGTGCAACTAATTCAAAAGCCCAGCCCACTAATTATTGATACAGACATTCTCTAATCTTTCTGTGTAAAAGGGACTTAAAATTTTAAATATTGAAGTCATAAAAAATTTTATAATAATTTCACAATTAATTTTTTACCTGACATGTATGTAAAAAAACGTTTAAAATCAATTCATGTTTTATGAATTTTTTTTAAAAGAATAGAGAAGATACAACAACAAAAATATAAAATAATGCATAGGGGGCCATTGGGCTTGACAACACCCAAGCCCAGTGTCCATCTCGATTCTTTCCGCCGATTTTCTTTATTTAGCCCAGCCCAGCACGGCGAGAATTATCTTCCTGTAAATCCATATCCATGGGGGAGTGTTGCCGTTGAATGGCTGCCGGAGTGTTGCCGTTGAAGGAGGAGGAAGGACGACGGGCCGGCGACGGAAGATGAAGAAGGTTGCTAGGGACAAAATGGGGGTGAGAATATTTTCTAATGGAAAATCATGTTTTCCATAAGTTTAGGTTAGGAAATAAATTTCCATAGTTTTGGTTAAAAGAAAAGGTTCTCAAGAAATTATTTTCATGCCAACCAAACAATTGGAAATGGAGTTTCCATTTCCATTTCCATGGAAAATGTTGATTTTCCTAGTGAACCAAACTAGAGTTAAGGGTATATTACTGGAAAAAAAAATTGGCATCTACTTCCATATCTAAAATTTCTAATTAAATTAACATATTTTTCATGATATTGGGAAAAAAAGAAGTACTAGTACTTGTTTTCTTATAAATAGAAATCGAGAAAGAAGTATTGCTTGCTACCTTTTGTGAGCTACAAAGTTAATTTCTACTCATTATGTGATTGTTAAGCGGCTAATACGTAAATGATTTTTGAAGTGTTTATTAAGTTATAATACCTACTCCTATCTAGATGCATTGAAAAACATCACATTAGTTTAAGGGACTTAACTATGTTATAATTGCGTGGTCAAACCACAAAGTGACGTCTGATAAATATAATAATCTGAGCTCAATCATTTATATATATATATAAATATATTAGATTTTGGCAATTTATGAGGTGAATGATTAGGCTATAAACTATGTATCAACCTAATCAATCAGAAGAAATGGAAGTTTTTAGAACGTAAGATTATATATATTATGCCATGTAAGCTTGTGGAAAATCTTTAACAAAAAACTTGTCGTTAGCACAAAAATAATAATCGAATAATATTGCAGGTCAAGTTCCAACTAATTCCCCTTCTTCAATTCCAATATAATTAATATTTTTCATACAACAATCTTCTTTTTTTGAGACAAAAAATGTTTAGGTGAGTTATATTCCATAAGTTTATTGAGGTCAGAACATAGCTCCAGATTTAGAGAATGCTTATAGAGATACTTACATATTGTCTACCAACAAAATTTTTATATCGATAATGGGATTGAAACTTATAACATTATGGTTATGTTTGGTACAGAGTATTAAAAATGAGGGATAAGAATTAGAATTGGGGTTGAAAACATATCTTAAAAGGATGCTTCACATAAGTGATTTCTTATCACATGGGATTAGGCAATCCCATATATATGGGATTGAAGAATACGACCTTCCCTTGTGGTATTTCCCAATCCCACATACACGGGTTTGTCTAATCCCAAGTATTATATAATTACTCATATTAAACACCTTTTTAATATACTTTTACTTTTTCAATCACAATTCTTATCCCTCATTTTTAATGCTTCGTACCAAACGGGATCTATAGGTTATAAGCCAAGTTCTTACTAATTCAGTCAGACTCTTGTAGGCTAGGAGAACAAGCTTTTTTTCTTTTTTTCCTAAAGTATAGGCATCCTTCTATTAAAACAATCTTATTCAAACCACTGTCAAGTACTAAATGTAGATATTTCTTTTAATAAAAATTTAAATATTGATTTATCATGTTACGAGAGACTAATTCTTTTTACTAAATTCAACTCCAATTGGTGCAAGAACAATCTTTGAATCACACAACAAAATCTATGTTTTAAGATTCGTCGGTTGGCTCGCGTAGGGGTGTGGGTGCAGCCCACCAAATTGGTGATGTGGCCAACTCACCAAACTATGGGCTGCCCCTCTTTTTTCTTATGTTTTTGTAAACAATTTTTATTTCGATTTCATGTTTACTTTCTTCTGTTTTTTTAATTGATAGAGTGACCAATAGGGATTGGGTCTAGTAAAAAGAACAAACCTCTCACAACATGATGAATTAAGATTTAAATCCCCGTATTTAGTGCCCGACAGTGCCTCGAATAGAATTGCTTCCAATAGGAGGATACATATGCTTTAGCAAAAAAAAAATTGATAGAGTGAATATACAAAATAAATTATATATCTATATTCGTAATTTTTTAGGCTATTTTTATGATATAGTTTTCATGAAAGTATAAAAATAATTTGAATTTAGTTCAACAAAATTTGTAATTTATATTCGGCAAAATGCTAATTTGTTTTGAGACGAAAATTTAAACTCCGATTGCTTGACCCATTGTGTATATGAAACTATGTCATTTTATACCACTCATTATTAATTTTATGCTTTGAACCAGCATTCATACTCATACAATATATCAATATATATCATAAAATTCTCATAAAGGGGAAGCATATGAAAGAGCAAGTAAATTGGCCTATCATAATTAGAATAATTTCTTTAAAATAGATACATGAGCTTATGACTTGCAAATGATGCACCATGCTGTACACTTGAATAATGGATAGCTAAATATTATAAAATGAGGAGATTCTTATTGATTATGATTAAGACGGATTTTAATTTACTCATATTTTCAGGACTAAGTAAGAACTTTTTTATTAAAAAAGGTTAACTTATGTAATTCTACTTCTACGAGTGTGAACCCACTAACAAATTATAATTACTAATAAAATAAACTTTTACAAAATTAAGATAAACAAATAAAGGACGTTATCTAAGACAAATCATATACATCATGATCTCATCATTATTCGTAAGTTATTAACTTTCCACAAAAATCACACAATAATAACTGATTCTTTAAGGGTTTTTTTTTTTTTTTGCAGTGAAAGGTGTGGGAAAATACGAGGCTACTAGAGAATGAAGAATGATGCTCTTGTTTCTTAAAATTTCATGTGGTTTAGCACAAACCAATGATGAACCCAGGCCAGAGATCAAATTAAAGTCCTGAATAGTTGTTAATGAACACTAATAACATAATTATAACTAATAAAGCATGTGTAAAAGATGGTTCCGGTTGGTGCTTGACAATCGATCGAAAGGCTTATAATTTATATGTGTGTCTGTCTCATTTGACCAAACATTGTTCACAAAATTTAATTCAGATTGCTTCATCTTAAGCATGAAATTAAAGTATCCTTCAATTATTTGATATATTTCTTTCTGTCTTGTCCTCTTTGAAGACGTAACTGCTAGCGTGAAGTAGAGGTTTATTTTTTTGGCATTTTTCAGTCATCTTGAAGACTTAATGACAGCGAAATTTATTATTTATTATCTGAGGGATTGATGTAAACTTATCAACAGGAAGCTTATAAAGATCAAATTTTTTGAACCGAATATGTCAATATAATAATCCTACTACGCACAGATCAGAGTGGTTGAACTCTGCAGAAAAAAACATGTTTTTAACAGTAAACAGAAATTGAAGAAGAAGACTTTTTCCTTTGGGGGGGGGGGACGTCAGATTGAAACTTGAAAGCAGAAATCTTTGTCACTCACTGATTGCTTCATTTTAATAAACACATGCTGTTATATATACATATATATATTTATATTCATATTCTTATATATTCTCTGTACTAATTTGACTGATGAAGAGCTTTGAAAACACATATTAATTAATTAACATGCCCATTTTCTTGAACATTATTTCAGATAAAAGAGAAGTTGTTTACTTTTATCATATGTGGATGGATCGACCTGTGTGTGTGTGTGTGTGTGTGTGTTAAATTTAAAATAAGTTGTATTTTTTATGACCAGCGAATTGTGTGATTTCTTATACTTCTATATTTTATAGAAAGTCAGGTTCTATATACTATATTATCTCGAGACGTATATTTCTGCCTATGCGACGTAATTAACTTGTGGACAGTGTGACTGCTTCATGTAAATTTATTAGATATATAAATATTTATATGGATTGATGCACAAGATCACTGATAAATTTTCATCATTCCTTTATTATTATTTTTACTATTTACTTTTATCACTGATAAATTTGTTAGAATAATTCTACTTAATTAGCAAATACTAGTATTTATTACCAGAAAGATCATGATCTGTTTGGTTCAATATAATATAATCCAAAGAGAAAAAATAACTAAAGGCACCTTTTGACCGAAGCAACCCAATTCATCCAATTAACTCGATCAATCCGACTTTTTTCTGCTTAGAATGACAATGGAAATTGACTTTTTTAATTTCAGGAATGTCAAAAAGTCTACTAGCTAGAGATTTGAATAATATATTATGTTGTGTGAAGCTAGCTATATTATCAAATTTTCCTGTGTGAAGTAAGACTTATTAATTAATATATTATGTTGCTTGGATAATATATTAATCCCCTAAAAGAAATAAATAAGTTGCAGATAAGTTTAAAGACTCTTTCACAAGAAACAAAGGTCGATGAACTTACTAGTTTGCACAAAAGCAGACATGCATACATATAGCCTTCAAAAGGATGATAAAAAGTCAATGTGTTTAACCAATCATATTTTAACTTAACCATAATATATATATATATTAAGAAGCTAGATCAATCATTAAGGGACTAATAATAACTCAGAGGAATGAGAATTAATAATGCAAGAAAGGTTCTGTTCCTTCTTTAACCCTTCTTGCTTATTCAAGAAACCCTATATATAGATCAACCTTATGTCTATAGTGTGGTCCTCAATTAAAGGCTTAATTACTATAATACATACAGCTGCCATTATAATTTCAGATAGATCAAAGAGAGGTAATTCTTTATTCCATCCTCTTCAATTATCCCTTAATTAATTATTAAACAGAGAGTTTAATAATATGATTAAGGCGAGGCTTATATGGAGTAGGTGAAACCTGCAGAAACATTGAAGATGATTGCTATAGAATATGCAGAACATGTCTCAAAACACGGCTATTAATTATGTTTGTATCACTTTCAGACTACTTCTTCTGCTCCTTTCACTGATTAATTACAATAATTAATTATTATATCATAATTATATTAACCACTAGTGAGTTATCTGTTACACAAGTCTCTTCTTTTAATACGGAATCATTATATCAAGAAGAGAATATAATGCTTGGTATACGTGCGATATTTGGCCCAACACAGATTCATCATTAAAATAATAAGAAATAGGAATCAACTGATAATTTGGACCTAAATTGATCATTTAATTTAGCTTTGACTGTGTATGTGTATTGTGTGATTGAGATATTGGGTCTATTTAGAACAACTTATAAATAGTTTTTCAATCGTAATTTATGAAATATGAGGCAAGTATGTGAGGAGAGTTTTATTTCAATTTACATGATGCGTACTTATGAGTGTTTTTCATCGTGATCCCAAACAAAGCCATTATATTGGTTTTAATCAAAATAATCTAGAGTCTGACCCATAATCAGTTAGACTCGGTCGTCCAAGCAGGATTTTTGAACAGTATTTTTAGTTATTGACATCTTTAATGGGAAGTTATTAGCTCTTTAATTATCTAATTAGCTCGAGATATCTAGAGAACTATTGCTTCAGATCTACCCTAACATGACAAGAACTATAAGAAATCGAACTGGTCTCTGTGTGTCTATTAAATATATTCATATATATATAACAAGCTAAGTATCACTCAAATTAAACTCTTACACGGGAAAAAAAAAACCCTTAATTTAATCCTTCGAATTAGAGCTAATTAAGTAGCTAGTTGGGTATAGGATTTGAAAAATACAACATGAGTCTCAGTTGCCAAGTGGTCCAGAAACATTGGAGATAAAGAGGAAAGAGGGCTTATGAGTGGTTGAAGGCGGTGAAGATACTAATAATTAAAGCTTATCCATTATATATATATAACTGCATGCGTGTGTGTATACATATGTTATGCTTTATCTGGTTTGTTCCAGCGCAGGCATGAAATTTTATTGGCTCCAAACAAAGCAGAGATAGATATATATATATATATATATATATATTGTTTATATAGTATATGTTTGATGTTAGATTTATGTAGCTATCATTGGAAAAAACAAGCAGCACAAGTGTTATTGTTAGCTAGGAAGACATTAGGCACAAAATAAAGTGTTTGATCAAATAAGCTTCCCTTTTTTTTTTTTGCTGAAGAGGATAATAAAAACTATTGTTGCTGCTAATATTTTTTGAAACATTAATTATCATTACACCCTGGTCTTGTATTCTGCTTGTGAAACATGGCACCACCCTCTTACGTATACACACACTCACACACAGAGATTATATATATATATATATATATATAATGTGCGTTTTAATTTGATTGGATGATGAGGCAATTAAGAAAGGGACAAGACCAATAGTTACAGCTACTGTGTTTAACTGGTGAACAACATTGATACGTAAAATAATGTGCGCGTCTTCTAGAAAGTTTTGATTCGACAAATTAACCCTACTCTACACATGTTATATTATATTAATATGAATGTGAGTAGGAAAATTATTCTTTTAAAAAAAAGATTTGAAAACTAAGTACCAGCTATAATAATAATAATGTATTTGAAAGAAGTATAAGCCAAATTCAAAGGTTTGAGTGGATCAAAATAATGATATACTCCTCTTATCCTATTTATAAGTCACTTCCAATATGTTTCATTTAAACCAAAAAAAACTTTAAATTTCATTAACTTTCATTTAAAATTCAACAACTTTTCGATTTTATCCCTATTTAATATACACTACGCTTCATGTAAACAAAGTCAATATAATAATAAATGAAAGGTAAAATTGTACATCTATATAAAAAATTTCTTCCAGTTCCCTGTAAATAGGACCAAAAAATATTTTCTCTTTCTGCCCTGTAAATAGGACTAAAGGAGTACATATAATTAAACTAATAAACGTGTCTTAATTAATTAGTGTCTCGTCATTTAAAAGATGTTTAATGAAGCAAATGTTTCATATGGTGACTTAAATTTTGTGTTGTTTAATTGGTGTGATTAATTCGGCAAACCTAATTCAGCAGCAACCTGAGAAACTGGTTCTGGATTTAAGGTTTGTCTTTCTCTGTTCTATATCACACACACACACACACACGCATAATTTTTGCCATAATCCAATATAATAATTGGTCCATATAAGACTTAAGAGACATTTCATTTCTCATTTAATTTTCTCGCTCATACGCAATCCCCTCCTGCCAAATCTAGTAATTAAAATATTTGATATTACATTTTATTTTAGAATAAAAATCAAAGAGACATAAAACTGATTAAAAATACCAAAATAATTTTATATAGATATAGCGTAAAATTAAGGGATACAGTTTCTCACTTTCTTGTATTTTTATTTTTAACTTATTGAAAAATTTGACCAATAAAAATTAGTGACAAAACTATAACATATAAAAAACTCTTCTTTTTTGTTTTTGGAAAACAAACTTATTTACATCATATTTTCATTAAAAAAATGGCAGATACTTTTTTATAAAATAATCATATATTTTAAAAGTCACATTGCTATAAGGTTACGGCATAGATTAAATCTTTAATTTTCTTGTGACAAATTTCTCTATACATAAACAGAAGAAATATAAGATTTTTACTTATTATATCATATGTTCTATTTTTATATATGTCTCTGTCTAATACAACTCATATGTTAGACAAAAACAATTAGATCTAGCTAAATTAATTAATTTTTTATTTTGTAAATTAGAATGTCATGGGGAGTACGGTGGGGAGAGTGGGGCAAGGGTCACGTGTGGGGTGGGGGCCATTTGAGAGGGTACCTAGTGAGGAGGCAGTCAAAGACACACGTGTCAATGTCCAGTGACTATCGCCCACGTGGGTGCTGCCACGTGTGAAGTGACCCCACAAAATGTAAGCCCCTCCTGGCTACGATAATCAAATAATTCAAATTGTTCGAAAATTTACGACTTAGAAGTTGAGAAATATTTTTAAGTTGAATTCCATGCTTCATTTTTCTCGGTAACATATTTTTTAATTAATTATTAATCTAATAGGCGTGCTAGAGTTTTGAATGATTATTAATTAGCATCCTTTAATTATACTGTGAGTTAATTAAATCATATTAATTTCAACAAAATTATGAAAAACGCCAGGAACATTAATTGAAAAAGTCATTTAGACCATTAAATTTCCTCAGTCATCAAGGGCAAAGGCGAGAAAAAGAAGGCTGTCTTAAAGTAAGATAGGAATTAAATCACATAAGAGTAAATGAAATATTGCTTGTTCATGCTAGTACTTTTATTAGTTTGAAAACTTTTCCATGAATAGAAGTCAGTTGTCCTTCGCCTAATTCTTGTCATGACTGCTTCCCATCTTTATCATGGCTGGCTCCATGATTAGTAAAGAAAATATCAAGTCAATCAATAAATGTTAAAAATGCCCAAATCTTTAGTACTGCTCTTGCGTTGAACGTATGACTTAGTTGGAAAGTTGATGTACATATTTAAAAAAAGTTTTTAATTAACTCAATTGATATTCTTTCAACAATAATCAAGTAGAATGAGAAATGATGAATCAAGAAAGATGTTTAGAGTATTTTACAACAAAAAAAATCATATTAGCTAATTTAACTAATATTCCTAATCTACTCAAATTAGTTCATTAAGTTTTACACTAAAAATCGGAGGAATAACTGTTACTCATATGTTGTAACATGGTTGGGAGGTAAACTGTTTTTTTTAATTATATTTATAAGTCTTATTATTAAATTTTTCTTGTGAACACACATTTTTATCCTTCATTTATCTGTGTGCAGATTGTTATTTTATTATGAAGCATATATATTAAACATGGATAAAGATAAAAATTTATTTATTAAATTTTACACTATAATTAATGAGATTTAAGATTTTTCTTGTGTGAATTTTTTTTCCTTGTTTGCTATTTTCTATTTGCCCAATGAACGGAACCAACAAGTATTAGTAATAGTGAAAACTGAAAAGGGTTATAAGTGTTTAAATACAATAATATTTCTTTAATAATTATATATATTAAAAATATTTGGGGCAATTATAAAAGAATATAAACAATGAAATGTGAAAGTTCCACTCTTTATCAATTAACATCAAGCTTTTTGCCTTTTTGGTTTCCTTTGTTAGTTATTCTACCACAAGTTCAGTCCCTTTCTAATGATTCATTTTTGCCAAATATATATCTTTAGTGATGTATAATTATTTAAAATTATTAATCTGAAGTAATCTAATGACAAATACAGATCACGATTCATAAGGATAGAGCTGTAGAGAAAGTGAGATTCACTTTGAGGATTTGCTGGAAGGCATTCAAATCCATTTTGCAATTTCTCCGGTAAAACAAAAAAAAATCTGTAAGGAAAGATTAGTAGGATCAGCATATTATGTATAATAAAATGTACTACCTCCTATTCTAATTACAAGATCTCATTTGTAGTTTATAAACTTTTATAAACTACAGACGAGATCTTATAATTAAAACTGGATATAGTAATAAGTTGGCACTATAGATTTGTTATAGAATTATTTATTTAAATTACATAAACTTTTTTCCACTTACTCTAGAAGCACATAGAAAAAAGTTGTATATATGGTTTCTATAGGCTTCTTTTTATTTTTAAGAAAATTTATATAATTTTTAGAATAAAAGTACACATATGTGGTTTAAGTTAAAATATGATTGGTAAAAATAAAAAAGTGATGAGTAAAATAGTACAACATTATTAATTAATATTGCCTCCGGTTCTAATTATAAGATGTTGTTTGTAGTCTACAAACGAAGTCTAATAATAACTAATTAAATTAGATTAAAAAAGTTAGGTAAATTAGTTAATTATAAGAAATATGACATATTTTTCTTAAAATATCATAATTATCTTTTTTAATATGCTCCCTTTTTTTCTATTTGATTATGATTAAGAGGATATCAATAGCAGTAATTTAAAAAAATAATAAATATAAAAAAATGCCTTATATTTAAGATTAAAGTCAATTTAATAATTGGATCTTATTGGAGGAGTATTAAACAGTAAATGGGAAGTGGCGCATATCTTAAAAAAATTCTATTTCTTTGAACCATATCAAATCAGCTGAAAATTCTGTCTTTTCTTCTTTAGGGAAAAGAAACATCTAGCTTTCAGTTGATTCAACGAAAATGGATAAGGCAGCATTGCGATCAGCTGCGGCGCAGCCCCACGCAACAACTCTTGCTCAAGTAAGTCATTTGCCAGATCACACAACTGTGAGGAAAACAGAACTTCATTGCCGTACGGCCAATGCTAACTAGATGGTGTATTTATCTTCTATGCTGTCAAGAGCAGGTGATCCCACCACCAAGACCCACTTAGACCCGTATTAACTGGATCGGATCGGAGCACAAGCGTGGAAAAAGAGATCCGAGATGACAGTACCACGTGGTTTGTAGGGCTGTCACTGGCGAGGCCCATAGTGGGGGCCCACACCCGCACTTCCTCCTTTTTTCCCCCATTTAGCTTTTGGAGGAGAAAGAGAGGAATCTTGTACGACAGGTCAACGGTGTACCGGAGACGTGGCAAGCAATGCCTGGTTGGTCCCCACCGATGGGGACGGTCGAAGGCCAATCCAGTTGCTCTTGGTGCCGGATTCTACGCCCATGGGGAGCCGTGAATGCATGGGAGGTGGGCCCCGCAGACAGGGCGATCTTCCTCTTACGTGGACTTGTCCCCTCCTGCAACTAGATGAGTTTTCTGATGTACAGTAAAAATCCCAACAAATTTAATTTCAATTCTTTTGAATAAATTTCCAAGTTGATATCCTTTCTAGCCCGCCAAAAAAAAAAATTGATATCTTTCCTATGTTGCTAATATATGAGATATAGAAAAATAATTTATACATATTAAAAAAATATTTAATTTAATTATTTGTGTTGATCTTTAAGAATATTTGTAATTATTTGTGTGTATATGTATATGTATATATTAAAACTAGCTAATTGCTGATAGTTGATTAAAGCTCTCTTATTATGCACAATAAATAAGAATAATTTAGAAAAATTATATATTTGGGAGACAATGTAATTAGTATATCATCAGGATATTTTGCTTGAATTAGATGTTTTAATATAGTTCATTCCATCTTCAAGTGACGTGCTGGTATGTTCCGTCTAAGCATTTGGTAATACAAGTTTAGTTTATCAAACTTGTATTTCGTCCAAATTGGATTGTTTAAATAAATTGAAAACTCTTTAGCTGCTTGAACAAAGTACACATTATTTGGAAAGCGTTACCTGTGTAGACTACTCTTCTAAGCTTGATTGGTATACCAGTTTTCAAAGATTTTATAAAATCTTCATTGGCTGTTACTCTTTTTTTTTTTTTGTATAACACTGTGTGCATCAATATCCATAGTAAAATTCTTAATATATCTTACCATTCACATGCTATAAATATTAAAGAAAAACTTATAAAAAATTTCTCATTAAATAGTTAATTGTGCAAATGTAGCTAAAAAATGCTTTGCATATAGTTAATGATAAGCTGCATACAACTGAAGAAGAATTTTATTTACTTAAAATAGATTTCACCCTGTCTGAGCCCAACTCCTTCGATGTTTTTATGCAATTAAGTAATAAGAGAGTATTGGGTGATGCTTCCTAAATATAAGCCATGACCAACCTGTCATGTTATGTACAATGAGTAAGAAAATATGTCAACTCTTGTTTAATACTACCTCCGATCTTAATTATAAGACCCAATTGACTAATTTGAGGAGACTAAGAAAAAAAGTTAAGTTAATTATTTGTAATAAATATGTGTTGTCTTTTCTAAAATATCTTTACTAATCAATTATATTGGCTAGAACTACAATTATTAGAAGGACTACTTTGAAAAAAAATGCATGAATATGAGAGACAAAATAGATTGGGGTCTTATATTTAGGACCAAAATAAAAATTAAACAGAGTCTTATACTAAGGACTGGAGGTAGTACCTTCAATTTTAAATATAAGATCTATTATATTATAAACTAAATTTTATATTTAAAATCAGAGGTAGTAATTGCTAATCTCTTGTGCTAAACAAAAAGCCAAGGTGGGCATATAATTAGGCAAGATAATCAAAATATGTATACGAACATGCATCACATGTGTTAAATAATAATTCCTAGTTGGAAAAATGTATTATTATGACACAAGAGTTTTCATTTTATGATTAATCAAAATCAATATACGTATATATATTAGTTTGTGGGGTTGATGCTGAGAACGGGCAAACAAAAAGTTAGGAAAAAAAGGGAATCAAAAACCTAATTCACATCACAAGGTCAATTTCATTTATAAGCCCCACAAGTTGTCCCTTCCTCTCTTTCTTTTCTTCTTCCTTTGGTCTTCTCATATTAGTATTTAGTTTTGTCACGCATACGTATTACCTTCTTATTTTAATCAGCCTCTACTAATTTATGAACACTCGCACACACATATATGGGTTTCATATACTCCGATGAATCAGCTATATATATAAAGATAAATTAAGAATGTCATTTATTGATCAGGAATGAACCTTTGATCAGATCACTTTTGACATGCAACAAGTTTAATTCTATTCATTTTTCTTAAAAAAATTAGTAATTTTCAGTTGATTAAATGGTTTGAATTAATGAACCTAATTTAATTTAAAATATTTCTAAATGATCAATGCGCTCGCGTTGGTCAGTATCAAGAAAAGAGCTTTGTCTCGTTTATAAACATACATAATCTGATTAATCACTATCAAACTACTCAAATTAAAGTCTTGTGTCTAGCCAACGCGTTTCTCTTAAAAACATTAGGCTTCTTTTGATGTAATCTCAGTTAGCATATTAATTGTATCATGCCTAATAAAATCTTGGGAATTGAGATGTCTTCTTTTCCTGGCAATTTTTATCACAAAACAAGAAATTCTGCAATATATAATGAAAAAAAAAACCCATCATATTATGAACACATGTTTTCATATAATTATCTCGCATATTTGGTTTTATTGTGTCAATAGATATTCATACATTTTTAGATTCAACTGGTGGTGGCTCCTTCAACATTGTTCTTAAAAAAAAAATACATAAAATTTAAATTTTTGATGTTATCTTAAGGAATATCAAATCCATCGCAGCATATTTAAAGTGTACTGTGTTACTTCACCAATATGATCCTGATATTATTATTGTGTGTCTGAAAAGAAAAGAAAAGAAAAGAGAGAAACAGTTCTTGTTTGGTTTGTTTGCTTGTTTGTTTGCAGAGAATGTAGCGAACAGGGAAAGAGGGAAAGGGATACTGCTCTGATTCTTCCTTATTTGCTCCCATCCATCTCCATTAATTCCAACATCAATCTCAGTACCTCTCCTTCCCAAATATTCCAGTCTTCTTCTTCTTCTTTACTGTTTCTGATGCCATTTAATGCTCTCCCACTTACTGATTTCACTGACCCAAGATTCATCATCCCCAGAGAATAAATCATGTTATTTTGAGCTCTATGTGAACTTCCAGTTCCAGTGCTGTGTTCATTCACAATGCCCCACTAATGGGTTTTTATTTAAGTTTCTTGATTTAATGGAAGAATCTGAGTCTGAGACACTCCACTACTTGTTAAAGAGACTGATAGAGATATATTGAGATTTAAGAGGATATGGTTATATGGTAATATTCTCTCCAAGAGTTGTAATAACAAGTTTTATATATATATATATATATATATATATCTCTTTCTTCCCCCACTAAACTAATTTTTTTTTAACTTTTAAAAATGGTATCAGACAAGTCTTAATCAAGTTGCAAAATTTGTTCATCAAAGAGCCCTCTTTAGCAGGCAAATCTCACTGCCCCTCCCTGTTCATTAGTTTAGCTCCACCGTAACAGTACTTGTTAACCCCACTTTCATGGATGTACGGAACACTATATATTAACATGCATATTTTTTAGTGGTGCATTTAAAAATATTTCTTAATTCACACGTATGTTCTCTTTATTCTCTGTAACTTGAAATTTAATAAATGGATATTTTGTGTGTAGTTGAATAATTGTTTTTAGAAAAAAAAAATGAGTGCTTGTACTGCTACGTTTCTTCTGATTGCTTAGCTTTTCTTCTTCTTTTGTTCTTGAGTTGACAACCTCATAGATAAAAAGCTCATGACAAGTCCATGATACTTGAATAGGCAAAATTCCCAGAAAGAGTCAAAACTCTAATTCCAACCAAACCTTACCTAACAACATAATGATTCATCACTGGAAAGAGAAGAGGAGGAGGAGGAGGAGAAAGAAGAAAGACTGTTTGAAACAGGAATTGCTTTTTACAGAGGTAGTGGTGGAAGCTGAAGAAGATCATGAGGTCCCTCCCTATGCAAAGTCAAATTGAAAATGCAGCAAACTTAAAAATGGAGCCTTTCTTCAACATAAAATTACCCTAATTAAGTAACTAATTTACCTAATTGAAGAAGAAATAAAAAGACCAACAGCATTAATGAACCCATCATCATCATCTTCATCCTCGTGAACATCCTCAGTTATTCAGATTAATCCATTGCTTGTGTCCCGGCGCCCACTTGGGACACTTTGGACTGAAATAAGAACTCACGACTCTCGAATCCAAAAGCTCAACCACAGGCTTGAACTTCACACACCTCGGTGTCTTGTACTGATTTATCGAAGCTCCCAAACTAATTGCATAATCCATAAGCTTATCGAACGTCCCCTGTTCCACGATCTTAATCTCCAACGGTCCGATCGACTTGTCCGACACACGACCTTGCCGGTACACGCTGTTCAGTGACTCCTCCACCGTCAGGCAGCAATCCTCGTACACCGACGGCGGAATTGGCGTTGACCCGTTCAGGCTGACTTCCCAGTAGAGCACGTAGTGCCCTGGGATCGTCGACGTGTCGGCGTAGCTCGTGTACTCTGAAACCGCCGCGTCGAATGGCATCAGATGAGTCACCGCGTTCTTCATCGCGTTCTGAAGCTCAACCTCGTCCGTCTTGTCGGAATCTATGCTCAGAACCACGTTTTTCCGACATACGAAGTGGAATTGCGGCGCCTTGTTCTTGAACCCCGACACCCTCAGAATGTCCCCAACTCTGTACCTGTACAAACCTGCAAATACAAATTCAAACTCCCACCGTCAAATCCAGTCACAAACAATGCGTAAATTAACAAAACGAGGAACGGAGATGTTACCGGCGTAGGTTGTGACGACGAGCTCGTATTCTTGACCGACCTTAACATCTACGAGCTCGACCAATTCTTTCTGGTCCTTGTCGTTGACAGCGCCATTGCTGCGATTTACAGGGAGGAATTCGAAGTAGCACATGTTGGGGATGAGGGTGTAAGAGACTTCGCTGGGTTTGCAGAGAGGGTTAAGGTTGACTCCGAAGTAACACTCGCTGGAGGCATACATGGTACAGACGAGAGGGAGGCCATTGCTGTAATAGTCCAACGTAGGAATGTACTGTGACATTGTGCCTGTAACAATAACATCCACATACTTAGTATTAGGCCACAGCCTGGTTATAATCCCCTGCCACGAGCTCTTCCTACACTCGGACTCGATGAAGTCCGCGAGTTCCGGGTCGGGTTTGAGGATCTCCATAACAGAGCCTTGCACCGATGTGTCAGTGATCTGGGGATTAATGGTTCCTGTGCGGATGTCGCTAGCGAGAAGGGCCCAATGTTTCTCCAGGAAGCGGATGGCGCGAATGAAGCCTGAGGCGAAAACGGCGCCGACCCGGACAACATCGTGGCGTTGGCACAGCCCGCAGAGCAACTGAGAATACATGCTCTGGTAAGAATCCGAACAGAGGACCGTCTCGTTGGGGCTGGTGTAGTTGGTGTAGGGATCGTAGGGTCTGTCCTTAAAATAAGAGCTTTTGTAATAACTCGTCAACACAGGGCGAGCCACTAGGCCTCCTGGCGTTTTCGCTTCGGATTTTATGAACAGAAAGTACATTCCTTTTCCTTTCTCTAACCCAGGAACGGACTGGCTCATCACCGGCATCAGCAGACTGTAAAGCAACGACCTTCTTCCGAGCTCTTCTTCGATCGTCGGCATCAGCTTCCTCTCGCCGCCGGAAGTCCCAGAACTGCAAAATCAAGCAAAAACACAGGCGGAAACGTTGAGGAGCCAGATTTTAAAACTGTAAAAACAGGGGAATTATTAATTAAATTCATTGTGACGATTCGAGAGGGGGGACCTAGTGAGGAACTCAGAGACGGGTTTGGAACAGAGGATTGGGGAGGTGTCGCCATTGGCGATGCGGGTAATGTCGGGTTCGATGTCCTCGTAGGAGACGACAGGGAGGAGCTTCTTGAAGGTGTCGCGGTCGGTGGCGCCATTCAGGCCGTATCTCTGCAGGTATTCAACGTTGGCATTACGGGACAGGATTTCGGCGAGGACATTACTCTGGACTTGGTCGGCGTTGGAGGTGACATCCTCGATGAACTCGAGAGTTTTCCTGTTGCTCTCTACAAGGTTGTAGTCTATGGAGTGGTCTGGTGCCTCAGGCATGGTGGGTTTCTGGTTTCAGACAGAGAAATTGTCGGAGAGAGAAAGCAAGTAATGCTCGCAGAGATACAGAGGAGAAGATGAAGAAGGTTGTGTTTGCGTTGGGTGGGAGCGTGTGGGGAAGAGAACGAAGAGAAAGTGCTATATATAGAGAAGCACACACCTGTCAAGCTGGGTTTGCTCGGGGGGAATGGGACACAGGAGTAAATTAAAGAACTAGTAAGGGTGCCCTTGGAAATGTAGGGACAATTATATCACATTTTGTTTTCTTTTTCTTTTTTATGCTTTTGGACAATTATTTAAGCGTACAACTTCCATGCATTGGTGTTCATGTCAACACTGCATCCACTTAAAATGATTAAAAAAAGGGAGTCACAAGCTCAATTTATTTAATAAGTACAGATTAGTTAGGTCCCAGCATTCAATAAATCTAAATTTTGAGTTTTTTTTTGTTAATGGCAATTGGCTATAAATTATATATATTGTATATTAATATGGATTGATTATTGATTGTTCACAATATAATGAAGAAAAAGATACAAAAATAGTAAATAAAAGCAAGTAAATATATATTTTTTAATATAAGTTCGCTTATTTTCATCTGCATGATTCAACTTTGAATCATCTCAAAGGATCATCAGCTTGGAATTGACAAGAATCCTACTATCTTGAAGACGGATCCATTTTTGCTTTTTAAACATTGACTATGGAATTGGTAGGTCATAACTGATAGGCTTTTATTTTCTTCAAGAAAAAATCCAAAATGGAAATTTCAATGTACATTCACTAATTCCACACCCCATGTCCATATGATTAGTAATATCCGATTCTATTTATAAGACTTCGTTTGTAGATTACAAATGAAGTTTTATAATTAGGACAAGAAGTAATACGTAAAATATATATAAAAGCTATACTATTTATAAAATATAAATGATTTCATTTGTTTTATATTCTGAACAGAATAGAAGCTAATAGTCTAACATAAATCTACAAAAAAAACCTTTTGAAATATTTAATCTTCAATTTTAATCATTTGTACCTTACCCAGTAGTTAATTTAATCAGCAAATTGTTTGCATCATTATTCTTTTCTTTTTCATTTTTCTGGGGTGAAACTCATCCTTATAAATGCATTTTATGTACTTTTTATTGGGCAAAAATATCTGAACATAATATTTATTTTAAATATTTATACTATGGAAAAAAAAAAAGCGACAAAATATCTGAAAGTGTCGTTTGGGGGGATGGGGAGCGGAGGAGATTGGCGGATGGAGTGCTTGTCGTACAAGGAAACGGCGAAACGCAGCTGGGGAAGGAAGGCGCTCTAAAGCCAAAGGGAAAGCTAATAAAATAATTAACCGGCAAAGTGCGGTAAAGACGGAGTTAAACTTGAAGCACACGCTCGCCCTGGCGCGCTTTGGTTGCGGATGTTCCACAAAATACCGGCACCCACTTACTTAATTCGTCGCTTACTTGCGTTTACCGGTAACAGAGCAAATAACGGCGTACCGCTATATTCCCAGTCAACATCCCGTTTCACGAGACCCAGAGATTGTGTGTGGGAGTTGTGTACGGTACACTTTTTCCCTTCTTTTCCTTATTTTTTCAATGGACGGAAATTTAGGGGAGCCAGCATTCATTAGAATTGAGAGTTACTAGAATTATTATGGTGCGAATTTGTTTTAAAAAATTTTATTTAGAAGCATTGGTTACTGAAAGTTATTTTTGAGTTTAATATTGTCTTGAAATTTTTAAATCATAATAATTTTATCCCATATTATTAAAAATATTATCAGTTATTATTGTCACTATTTTAATGGGGCTTTTTTACTCAGATACGATGAACAGTAAAAAAATTTACTCAGATACGATGAGATCAAAACTATTTACCAAGATACTACACTTGAAATCGTTCAGACTGTGAACGATTTTAAATTTTAAATTTGTACAAAACTCGTTCTTGGTCTCAACAACTTCAGTGGGACCCACATCAGAAAATAGAAGTTGTTCTTGGTCTGAACAATTTCAGTGGGCCCACATCACCAAATGAAAGTTGTTCTTGGTCTGAACAATTTCAATGGGGCCTACGAGTCCTATGTTCCACGTGAAATTGCTTCCTTCCGTGCTTTTTCAATTTTTATTTGACCAAACTATACTTTTGTTTTTTCTTGCCACAAGCACAGTCACTCAAAGAATAGTCTTTCATTGTTTGAAGCTCAACTCACCCATAAGGATTCCTTCCCTACATATTCCCATCAATATAAGACTCAGGGAGTGGTCATTTATTGTCTTTAGCTTTGTTTTGGCATGTGAGTGCATAGTGTAACTTTGGTCTATATAATGGCATTTTACATTCCCACTCCATCTGCCTTCTCATCACTTCTCAAACTGTTCTTAAACTTGACTGATTCCTCTATTCTTCTTTCTCCTTCCACACTTTCGTGTGAAGTAGGTGGTGTGTGCGATCTTATAATTGTATACATTTTAGAAATTAGAGGCTGAAAGGAATATAATTATTCTTTGACTAACACATAAAGGTAAATTTACATTAAATAATGATAAGCTTATAATAAATACACTTGTGTAATTTTACATTAGGTACCATTTAAGTGACCCAAAAAAGCATCCTTATGATTAAAAACAAAAATAAATGTTAATAACTATTTCACACTAGTTATTTTAAAATTATAATTACTTAATATGACAAAACAATTAGCCATTATTGATGAGTAATTTTTTTAAATTTATATTTTATTATTTGGTCTCCCTAAATAATTATAATTTTTATGCTTATCTTTAATAAATATTACTTTTCCTAAGTCCTCCTCTCTAATTTTCCCCAAAAATTAAATAAAAAAACTCCTCTCTTTCATTATTATTAATCCCACCATCAGTACTCTTTTTATCAGGAAAATTTGGACACCACTTAGTGCTAGTTTTCACAAGATATAAGACCAGATTAAGCTCACAACCAAATATTATCTAACCAGATACATATTTAATCTGACTACATATTTACTCAAACACTATCTACTAAGAAAACAGTTATATTTTTAATCAGGTTATAAAAAAGTAAACTACAATTTATTTTTTATGACAATTAATTATATGTCTACATTTTTTAATTAAAACAAACTCAACATGTTAAAATGACTAAATATAAAATTTTTATTCATCATTTAGCAAAATACATACCAAAATTTTAAAAAAAAATAATCTAGAGAATGTACCTTATTCATAAGAAAAATCAAGTTTCAAGTTGAGATGAAATATATACAACTGCAAGACCGCACACACCACCTACGTCACACGAACGTGTGGAAGGAGAAAGAAGAATGGAAGGAATCAGCCAAGTTTAAGAACAATTTGAGAAGCGATGAAAAGGTAGATGAAGTGGGAATGTCGAATGTCATTATATAAACCAAAATTACGCTATGCACTCGCTTGTCAAAACAAAGTTGAAGACAATGAATGACCACTCCCTGAGTCCTATATTGATGGGAATATGGATGGAAGGAATCCTTACGCGTGAGTTGAGTTTCAAACAATGAAAGACTACTCCTTGAATAACTTTGTGTGTGGCAAGAAAAAACAAAAGTGTGGTTTGATCAAATAAAAATTGAAAAGGCATGGAAGGAAGCAATTTCACATGGAGCATAAGACAAATATGGATTGTGGGTCCTACTAAAGTTGTTTAGACTAAGAACAACTTTCATTTGGTGATGTGGGCCCCACTGAAATTGTTCAAACTGAGAACAACTTTTATTTTCTGATGTGGCCCTCACTGAAGTTGTTCAAACCAAGAACAAGTTATGTACAAATTTAAAGTCGTTCACGGTCTGAACGATTTTAGGTGTAGTATTTTGGTAAATAGTTTTGATCTTATCATATCTGAGTAAATTTTTTTACTGTTTATCGCATCTGAGTAAAAAAGCCGTTTTAATGGTTAAATTAATATTTTAATAATAAGAAATAAAATTGTTACAATTTTAAATTTCTCAAGTACTATTATACCTAAAAAGACTTACAAGTGCTCAGTGCTTATGAGTAAAAAAAAAAAAAATTTTTTGAGACAAACTTATACCTAAATACTTAACCAAATATTTATATCAGAAGTGAAATTTAAACTCACCACCTTGTAAATTATGGACTAAATTCTTATAATGATACTCATAACTTGTAAATTATGGATTAAATTTTTATTAATTTATTAAAAAATAAGCTAAAATGTGGCCAATTGCACAAAATTCAAAATAAAATCTAAAATAGATTAGTTCAAATAAGTGACTTTTGTAAATTTTAATTTTAATTTAATATTAATATTATATTGAATTATCGATTAATTTATACTTGTTTCCTAGTGTTAAAGAAAGTCACGACTTTTTTTTTTTGAAGAATTATTACTCGTTTCCCATGTAAAAAATAATTTTTGAAATTTGGACTCGAGGAATCAGGTAATATTTATAAGAATTTGGGCGCTTTGGTCTGATTTTCTCTGATCTCTTGTTGAAGTATCCAAATGGTACCGGCCAGCTGGAACACATTGTTGTTAGGTTGACACGTGTACGAATAGGACTTCGTTGTCTAAGTCTTCACGTAGCTTCATTTAACAATAACATGCTATAATGTCATTTCGTTAATTTTTTTTTGTTATTTCATTATTCTTATTTAATCTCCCTCGTTTAATTGTTTAATCACGGCATGAAACCTGAGTTAATATAGAGAAATACCCATTTTTTGACCAAAATTTTAGTCATCAAGATAATTTATTTTAATGGTATAGTAATATCAAATGCGTTAATCATACATTAATTTAATAAATATTTTCTCCGCTTCTATTTATAAACTTCAAATTTGAAAAAAGGTGTGGTCTATTTTGTGAGTTTTAATTTGATATTTTTTTTGACATTTAATGTTTTTTTTATATTTTACCCTTAATTATTTATTCTCTCTCTTTTGTCACACTCTCTTTTATCACATTTTTCTACACATTTTCTTTCATCTTTTTTTCCTCATTTATTATAAGGACATATTTAAAAATAAATTTATATTTTTAACCTATTTATTGTTTCAAACTAATTTTAACTAACAGTTCGTTATCTGTGAATTAATTATTTGTAGCTTATAATAAGAACTGGAGGGAGTATTGAAGAAGGTAGAAGAAGAGAAGCACTACTTTGAAAAAGAAGTATGGAGATTTTATTTAATCCTGCAATTTTTTAGTTGATTAAAAATTGTTGGACATCCCATCAGTGTGTCTGAATTTATAATTGTTTATAAAAAAATAAAATATATTTTGGTTTTTAAATGATTTAATCAGTCAATGCAGTATAATTTTGCAATAAATGTCTATAATATAATTAGAAACGGAAGATTGGAAATGTGGGGATGAGAAATACTAATAGTAGTATAGTATTATTAGAAGACTTCTACTATCACTGGTTGCTTATTTGTTGAATGTGAACACAAGAAGTATATAAAGAGGCTACAAATGTAGGCACGTACATATATAGTTAACCTAACTTTACTAAAATATGTTGAAAATTTGGACACTTAACTAATTAAAATGCTCACAGCCAACTCATTTTTCTTCATAATAGTGATAAATTTATATAGCAGTTGGACTTGACAAATGACAATACCCAAATATATACGACTCAAATATTATCAGATATTCTACATATTTTCTTGTATATAGAAAATTATTGTAAAACTATCAAAAAGAAATTAAAAATAAGCCAAGTGTAATATGAACGTTTGTGTACTTTATTTATTTTTCCATTTCATACTTTTATTTCACCTACTAAACGTTACAGAAATTTATACTAAAATTTTCAAAGAATATGTAATCCAAATTGGTAAATGTCGACTGTTAACTTAAAAATAAATTTCTAAAGAATATCAAATGGGTTCTTTTGCGGAATTAAAAATCGGCAAAGCTTTTTTATTTTCAGAAGTAGACAAGAGACAAAGAAGAAGAAGAAGAAGGAACTAATGTGCGAGTTAAACTTATCCATTATTGACGTATGGAATTGACCAAATAAAGCAAAATGTGATTCTCTTTTTGTTTCCTATCGAAGACCGATTGCGTGAAACAGTATGGTTTTACCAGAAAAGAACCGACCATATGCATTGTGTCGATATATATTTCTTAGATATTACTCCTCCGGTCCTTCATGTAAGACCCATTTAACTAATTTGATTAGATTAAGGAAGTTAGGTAAGTTAGTTAATTATAAGAAACGAAACACATTTTTTCTAAAACACCATAATCATCTTTCTTAATACCCCATTTTCCTCTTCTACTTGGTTATGGTTGAGGAGTATCCATAGGGGTAATTTAGAGAAAATTGATAAATATAAAAAAATGAGTCCTATATTTAGGACCAAAACCAACTCAACAATTGGATCCTATATTAAAGACCGGAGGAGTAGTATGTTTTTGTCTTCGTGTGTGTACACACATATATGTATGCACACATATTCGCTCATTTTCAAAGTTTATACACACTTCGTTATTATTTCATACCAAAAAGTCGCCATATAATCAGAGTTCTCTGTATTCATTTGTATTTGTGGCAATTTTACGTACATAAGCAACGTAACACATAGTGCGCATAACCCTAACTTATGCCAATTAATTAATAATTAACCACATCTCTTTCTTCCTTCAAAAACCGACCATCCTTTTTCGAAAATCCTAGAAACAGAACATATGTAATTCTTAATTAAATGGACTCTGTATAGATTTTGAGACAAACCAGACTTTTCATAATTTATTAACGGCGCGGCTTTATATATCCACGCACGTAACATACCTTTTATTAATTAATTATATATTTTTTTGTTGTTGAAGAGATATAACGTAACGCCGCGTGTTATCTTAGATTGGTTGGATCCCATTTTGTGGTTTGGCCATCAGAGATTGGATCTGATATATATAGCCTCCGTTTCTTTTTTGCTCTGAAAAACAATTCAAAATATTATTTTTAAGCTGAATGTATCAAGAATTATGATATCCAACTCCATTTAAGTCGTTAGGGACGATTTCTTAAGAGCAAGAAAAATAAAGTAAAGTGGTAGGGTTTACTTCTTGGCCTTCTGAAAAGAAAGGGATATATAATTACTCCTCCGGTCCTTAATATAGGACCCAATTTTTGAGTTGGTTTTGGTCCTAAATATAAGACCCATTTCTCATATTTATTAATTTTCTCTAAATTACCCCTATGGATACTCCTTCAACTATAATCTAATAGAAGAGGGAGAGGAGGTATTAAGAAAGATGATTATGGTGTTTTAGGAAAAATGTGTCACTTTTCTTATAATTAACTAACTTACCTAACTTCCTTAATCTAATCAAATTAGTTAAATGGGTCTTATATTAAGGACCGGAGGAGTATATATATAAGACATGTTTGCTTCAGATCATTGATTGATATCTTCAAACGAGAGAGAGAGAGATCTGCATGATAATATATGATACAGCTGTGTATGTGTATATGATGGAAAGAAATGAAATCTCTGACCAGACAACATCGTAAGGATCCTTAGGAAGATCAGAGGAGGAAAAGGCATGAACATTTGACAGAAATAAAATTAATTATTGGGATTAATGATTCACAAACAACATGATTCATTAATTGTCCTTAAAATCGGTACCTAACACACAAAATCTTATTACGGTTTCCACATCGCTGAATATATTCATGTTGCGAGTCAACTTCACCTTGTGTGACGCACGCACACCACCCAGAAGGCTGTCTTGTTTCATTATCTTTTCTTGCTTATATTTATTTATGCGTTGACTTTTATCATTTTATTTAATTTGATATGTATATTATCAGTTGAACTTTTAGGTTTCCAACTTACAACTTACAAGAGTTTTGATATGATTCGGAACCAAATCTTTTTAATTATGATCGGATAGGGTTCTCATATATATTACAGAACATGTGGATCGATCGATTTATAGTTATTGCCAAAACATGTGTTAATTTCTTCATATTTTTTTGGTTGGAGTTATTATATCGTTGACGCACATGCATGCTTGCTCTTAAAAATCTAACAAGAACGAAGCATCATTAGTGGATGCATATATATATATATATATATAAACATAGAGTTTTGAGTGCACTGTTCTTGATTATGTCTTTAATTTGTTGTATCAGATCTCATTCTTTTTCTACGTTTAGAATCAGTGGTCTAAAGTCTAAAATATACACGGCTTCCTTCCAAATCAACCAATCAATATATCCATATAAAATTTAATATTTATAATGTACTGGTTAATTATTAATTTTGAATAAATAAAAAGAGCACGCTATCTTTATCATTGTCCATTGACATGTTTTTTATTTTTTTTAATGAAATTTTGATGAGCTATGGAAGAGTCTCCCAGAAGCCATTGACTTTGAGTGAAGACGTGCTATTGGGACTTTTTTAAATAAGACTATGAGGGAAAATTATGAGTGCGTCACAATATTTATCACTTTTATATATATATATATATATGAAGTGTTTTATAAATATGATATCCCATATTGATTTAGTATAATGATCACTTTGTTCCTACATAAGATACAATTTTTGAAACAGACATAATCAGATTTATTAGACACACCTAAAAAATGTGTGAAGTTTTAACAAATATTTTTTTAATCTTTATCCCATTAATTATTGATTAATCTCAGAATTTTAATTATCTACAGTCTTTAACTCTCTCTTCATAATCATAGATAAGGGTGTGTTTAGAAAATAAATTACACTTTTCTGCATATTTATTTTATTGCTTTTAATCAGTTCTTAAATCTAGTAATTTTGTTATTTATACTTTTTTTTTTTAAAAAAAAAGCTTGGAGAGAGTAAGATGCATAAATTGACGTGGAAGCTAGGAAATAATTGGGAAAACTATAGGAAAATCATATTATCACGCATGCATTCTCATTACTTTCTAAATTTTTGTATATAATATCTAATAATTGAGTTGGAGAATTTATTGAACACTAGAATATGATTTTTTATGTCAAAACCATTTTCTTTCTGGGTGGAGGACAACGCGCAAAATCTTCAAATAATTGGCCGAAAATGGTCTTTTACTTTTCTTTTGATAGATAATAAGAGAAAATAAAAGAATGAGGAGGAATAGAAAAGTCAAGTCAATCACAGGGGATGCTGGAGATATCCAGAGGATGCCACGTCATCACATCACATCACCAAGAAATCTTCGCATTGCCCCTGAATTCGAGAGGCGCTGTCTCCCCTCAGGCTGGTGTCGTTGCCACGTCATCTCACTGCCCTCACCAAGTGTGCCCGCGTGTTGCCACGTGTCAAAACCTCCCCGCGTCGCCACTTGTCCCCCCCGCCCAGTCACGTGCCTCGCACCTGACTCCTCGAAGAAGTCAAACCTCCTGCTCATAACATCCGAATCGGATGGCTCCAACTCCGATCCCATCAAAAATAAAATAAAAAAATTAAATAAATACCACACGGAAGAAAACATGATTTGATAAGTCATCTAATAAGATGTTTTTGTAACTTTTTTAATTTTGTTCGTATTAAAGTCTATTAAAAATGTTAGAGAATGTAAAAAAGAGTTTTTTTTTTTAAATTTCAAACAGAGAGTTTAACTATCTTCTTGATTTTGGTAAGATGCTCAGAGGAGTACCTTATGAACAGAGATTGGAGGGAATACAAAAGCATAAATCCCATGCAAAATGAGATCAATTAAACAGTTACAATTATTTTATGTTGGGGAGTTCAACTTCTATTAGTCACTATAGAACTTCGGACTGTCTCCCTCCCATGAAGTTCAAGATGAATCATATTCCATTTATAAATAATATAGATTTTTATATCATACATTGATAGATATCGATTGTTTGGCTATTTGGCATTACGACTTTGCAAATTATATCATTTGATCATCAATCTTGCAATTAAATTCGAAGTTATTATATATGTACATATTATTATAATAACGTAAATAATAATTTCACAAATATATATACAATTTTTTGAGTGATATTTACTCTTTCAATTAGACTATAAGTATCCTTTACCAATAATAAAAATTAATCTTAGGAGAAACTGGAAAAAAACGCCATATTGAAAATTTTGTTAAAGAAAAACGAATGTGATAAATTTGTATACACAGAAAGCACTAATACTTTACAAAGTATATGCACACAGAGAATATCAGTATTCTGATTTAGATGGTTGTGACTGATAGAATGTTAATAGGAAGTTGTGCCCATTTTATGTGAATTAGATTTGCTTGGCATGCAAAAGAGTTGCAGACAACAAAGAGAGGAAGTAGGGCCAGAGGCAAGTGGGGAGGGATTTGAGGAATGTCATCTGCCTGTGACTCTATGTGTGTGTATGTATGTGGGAGACAGAGACAGTCATGCAAATCTTTGACCGTTGACTTTTCCTCCACAGGATATTTCCCATTTCTTAACTTGCTCATACATTATTTAACATCTCGAGAAAAATTCCCAGATCTCTTTTTATTACTTTAATTCTTACATTGTATATTATATATATATCCACCAAAATTATGAGCACTTTGTGACTTGTGTGTTGCTTGTGTGCTTATTTTATTGCTCGATATGGCCTGATCTCCTCCACTGTGTCTCTCCCCTTACCCTGTTATTTGCCACCATTCCTTTGGTTGTTATCTCTAAACATATCATTCATATTATTGGATGTTTCCACCACAAATGGGGAATATATAAAATTATTTATACTTTTATTTTATATATATATATATATATCCCCCCTTTTCCCTCTCTTGGTCAAAATTTGCATTCTTTATTTCGATCTTAGGACCCCCACAATTCATGTCGATCGATCCCTAGCTAGCTAGCCATTTTGCTGCTGGTACGATCTAGGGTTGTACTCATCATAATTAATATTAAAAATTTAAGAAAGAAAAGTGACTTTTTTGAAAAATAATTGCCATGTTGGGGAGAATGTATGGGAGTAGATTATTATTTTGAGGTTAGTAGCTAGGCACATGATGATGGGTTCGAGATCATAGGCTCTTGAATGTTCATATATATAGCTTATAGGGAAAATCATATATAGGTTGAAAAGGTCGACGTCCTCACGTATTAACAAAAGGTGCCATTATTGTTGGCACTCCAATAATCACAAATTATACAATGTGAACAAGAAAAGGATATATATATACATATATATATATAGATAGATAGATAGATAGATATATGTAATCGTCAACATAACGACGTATAAGTTTAACGAGGAAGGACTAGCATACACACACACACAAGATAGGATGGAATATAATATATAGTCAGTCAACTACATATAGATAAGAGCGGGTAATTAATTAGGTGAAGACCATTACTGGTAAGATGATATAGGAGTAGTGATTAATTAAGTCCAAGCCAATCGAGAGGGAAGCTGTGAACGATAATTAAGTAATAAGTTGATTAGGTAAAAACCATTATTACATGCGCAATAATTAATTAAGTTGATTTGGAAGCGCTTAATCAGTGTAATAAGCACTTTAAAGATTTACTGTAATACATGCATATATATATATATATGGTTATTATCCCGCTGCTATATAGCTAGATAACACCGTACATTCTGTAATATATTACTTTCAATTCTAAATATAAAAATTATTTAAGATTTTTTATTTTAAATATAATAACTCAATTTATTAATTTTTTAAAACCATCCTATTGTTGGATATATAAAAATGAGTTTTATCAATAGGGATAATGATCTCAAAGGGAATATTTTAGATATACACATATGAAAAAATGCATTTTGTTTGCAGTCTGGATATATACTGCAGAAAGATTAGCTTGAAAGCAGAAATATTGTGTAGTGTGTGAGATACACACACACGTACACATATAAATGGAGGTTATTCTTTAAACTATGCTGGGATAAAAGTCTGTTTAGCATCTTTTAAGAGCATAATTCCCTTCAGATCAGTCAGAAGGCATTTAATCAGGATTTTCCTCTTAAAAAACGAGCAAGTTGGTAAGAAGAAAAGTATATTATATATATTTACAGAAGGATATTCAAACCTAATCAATTGATTGCCCTTGTTTAATAATCACTGTACCATAGAGTGGTGGCATGATTAATAAAGAGGGTTTTCAACCGGGAATTAACACTTAAAAAAGGAAAAGAAAGAAAGAAGAAAGCAATATTATTAAAAACCGCTAAAACTACAAAAGTTGTAACACTCGAGTAATATATATAGTAGTCATAGGATATATATTCACACTGTTTTGAGAGTTTTCACACACTATACCTATACAGACAACTTGTGGCTCGAGGAACTAAAAAGGTAACAAGTTTGACACTTTAAGGAATATATATATATATACTACTTTCTGTCTTTAATATAAGAGCTACTTTGATATTCAATTTGGTCCTAAATATAAAATTCCAATATATTTTGTCTCTCATATTTATCTATTTTTTAAAGATATAGTCTTTATAGTAGTTGCACATGTTAAAGATTCTATCAAATGGTAGTTCTAGTTAATACACATGATTAATTAAGATGGGTATTTTAAGAAAGATAACTTATTTATTACTAATAACTAAATTAACTAATTTTCTTAATTTACTCAAATTAATTTAGTACTCTTCCGGTCTTTAATATAAGACTCATTTAACTAATTTGATTAGATTAAGGAAGTTAGGTAAATTAGTTCATTATAAAAAAAGTGACACATTTTTCTTAAAACACCATAATCATCTTTTTTAATACCCCCTCTCCCTCTTCTACTTGATTATGGTTGAAGGAGTATCCATAGGGGTAATTTAGAGAAAATTGATAAATATGAGAAATGGGTTTTATATTTAGGATCAAAACCAACTCAAGAATTGAGTCATATATTAAGGATCCGAGGAGTAGTTCTTACATTAAGTACAAGAGATGGCATATACACACACACACTAGGGTTGTGTCACAGCGAAAATCCAGCACAGAAGCACATTGGTAAACGATAATTAAGAGGAAGGTTAAACCTAAGAGCGGTGGCTTTATGAAACCTGTGAAGTGGTCCCAAATATGATGCTTCCATTTGGGTGTAACAGGGAAGAGAAGCGTCAGTCGAAGCAGTAACACCCACCCAAAGCACTATAACCTACGATTCTGCCTCAAAATGTGTCAATTTTGATTGTTTATTTTTTGGATAACAATGTTATTATTACTATTATTAAGTAAAGTAGTGCTTTGCATATATCCCTCTGACTTAACGCTAATTGGCTCTCTCAGATCCAAATCCAAGTAACATTTTGTTAACTTTATTATTGTTCATCACATGCACCTTTTTGCTTGGAAATTTGAGATATCATTATTTATATATATTATTATTATATTATAGCTACGGTGTATGTTGCCATATTAAGGCAAAAAAGGTTAATTTTTTTCCTTCATTTTTTCTTAATACGTAATGAAAGTTGCATATATAAATACGCACACATATAGAGATAGAAATGAACTCGTCAAAGGTTTAATTTACACTAGCTAGCATATAACATAGATTATTTTTATGAAGGAAAATTATATTAGTAACTATTGGATATACCATAACCTTCGAGGTGGAAAAAGTGAAGCTTTTCATTTACACATCAAAAGGAGGGGCGCTTTGAAGCTAGTAAAAGTTGACTGCTTTTATTCTCAGATAGCTAGAAAAGATCACAATGTGTTTTGAATATATATATACATATATATATATAGAGAGAGAGAGAGAGAGAACGAGAGAGTTGTGCTGCAAATTCATGTAATGATGATGGATTCAGGACCGTCTAAACTGTGATCAGATGAGCAGCCCCCACAATGTATCATTATTGCCTATAGAATCTTTTTATCTTCAATTCATATATAGATATATATATATATATATATATTAAGAGAAAAGAAATAATCAAGTAACAAAATGATGACAGCCGAGAAAACATGTTGATCATATACAACAGCAACAAAATTTAGCATTCTAGGCAACAGTGCACTTCGACACCAATAATATATCTATCTTCTTGTGTTAACTTACATAATTAACTATACCCTTATTATTACTTTTACCTTTTTTCGCCCCAGATGATTATGACAGTAGTGGCAGTACTATTCCTATGCTCATATTCCCAAGTGACTTTAACAGTACTCAACGTGGTTATGTGAGACTCTCTATGCATGATAATTAGTCAACAAACAGCAACATTTCTATAATTTAGTGTATATATATAAACCCAGCTCTTCAAGTTTTTCTTTTTTTATTTTACTTAATAATTGCGTACAATACATAGTGTAGGTTTAAAAGTCTTTTAACTAAAGATGATAGCATTCTTGTAACCCAAAAAAAAAAAAAAGGATGATAGCATTCTGCATGATCTACATTTTTAGGTACAGAACAGTGAAACGATTTGATGTGATCATATGAAACTTTAGGAAGCCATGCGTCAAGCTAGCTCAAGCACATAATGCTAGTCTAACTCATATGTGTGTGTGTGTGTAATTCTTTGCTATTGGATACAATTTAGCAGAAAGGCTATTATAGTCAGTGCGTGCATTGATTTTTGGATCTGATTAGCTAAATAATGCGCAGTAAAAACGTTTGAGGAAAGGAAAATAAGACATGTAGTCCAATCAAATATGGACACACATTCTTCAATAACATGTATATAATTGAATTATCTTGGTTCAAGACGGAGTCGTAGATGACTTGAAATGTTGTTTATTATTATTGTTCAAAGAGCACTTTCCTGTATTCTCACTTCTCCAATATATATATATATATATATATATATATTTTCCATGGTGGTGGAAACCCTTTTCACCGACACCCATTGTTATAACCGACAAGAAGATCATCATCATCATCATACTTATGTGCTTTGAGATCATAGCAAAAATTTATATAGATATGAGTTTGTATATCTACGCAAAGGAATCAGTACTTTGCTTGTACCACCATCGGAACGTGTTCTCTGCATTGCATGCTTTTGATTTTGAATTTCCCTTCGGGAAAAAAAGACACAACAGGAAAGAAAGAAAGAAGAAAAGAAAAAACACTTTGCCCCAGAAAGTGAAAAGCAAAAGGAACTGTATGAAGAGCAAATTTCACCTCAGCTAGTAGTCTATGGTTGACATGAGTATTATGACATCTTGTCTACCACTTCATGCAACCAATAGACAATAATATTGCATCAGTCCTTACAAAAGCAGAACTTTGCTGTCAAATTCCCATTCCTCCGGGGCAAAAAACTCACAGGCATAAGAGAAACAGCATTTTGCTAAACCAATGATGATTGGATAGATGATAGGGAATTTGATTTCATAAGTAAGGCATTAATTCATAGGTTGGAAAAAAACATGTTAGGGTTTCTACTTTTTATTTAAGACTAGCTACCCTCGATAATATTGAAATCTAAATTAAATAGTTGTTAATCTAGAGAGAGAGAGAGCATTTTACAGACCTGGAAAACCTAATACTCCTGCGGACATTGATTTCAGGCTTTTTTCTGCCCCACTTGGTTCAAATAAGATTCATGCACACTATTATTGCGAAGGAGAACAAAGTACTTTTCACAACGCAACACGTAGCAATGTGAATAAAACGTGTGCCAATAATTTCTGTACTTTTTATTTTATGAGCAATGCCAATAATTTTCTACCTTGAAAAACGTTCTTTGTCATTATTATTGTTATTGTTTTATTCCCCCTCCGCTTACAAGCTTTTACTTTTTGCTGTCTCTCGGACTGTTTTGCTTTTTCACTTTCATGTTTTACCCTTTGAAATACATATAGAGATATTGATCGAGCGAGATTTTTTGTGATGATCATAGGCATACGCTAATGCTAATGATGTTAGGTCTTTGATTCTACAAACTGTTGGAGATATGTATGATGTCGGTCAAGTGCCCTAAGACTAAGGGTTTGTGTCCTCGAAAAGTGCTTCAGCAGGTCATAATGATCTTAAGATTATGAACCATAAACTTTCTTTTATATCCCCTCTTCGATATTTCTGTTGATTCTTGTCAACACAAATTATAGATATTCACGAGGGTTGAAAACGTAGGAATAGTTTTCAAATGTTTGGATTCGTTGATTATTATGATGCATAAATAAACTTTCGAATATGATTTAATAATGCAATGCTTAATTGTTAAGATGTAAATATTGTTCTTTTATTAGGTAAATAGGTAAGTAAAGAGAGAAAGAAGAGGAGGGTCCGGAAAAAGGCAAGGGCATTTCTTGTTAGTGGATGGAGTTGCTCATAATTCTAAGCATTATAGTAAACAAAAACAAAGCATATGTGACAATCAGAGAATATGTGTGTGTGCGCGCGCGTGTGTGTTTCACTCCAAAAAGATAGCGTTTTATCTGAAACAAAGAATAAGAACAAATTGTGTACAATCTTTTTTTTTTTTTTATTTAAGGAAAAGCAGTAGAGAAAAAGCTAATGCATTTTCCTGAAAAGTTTTATATTTTGTTTCCTTTGAATGGCTTTTTGGTTGGAATCCAACTGATAACGTTCAGTTAAGCAGCGGATAACATTCAAGCAAATGGTCAGTGAGACCAATATTCTCTGTAAAAGGTGAAATGAAATGAGATAGAGAGAGAGAGAGAGAGAGATCCACTAACATGAGAAATGACCTATCAAAGCATACAGAATCTAATTGATCAACTTCATCATCTTCTAGCTGGACTCAGCTTTCTAGAACTTAGCGTCGAGTAATAGGCACTGATCATAAAAACAAAGTCCCCTCTAAAGCTTTTTGAAGCCATCATTACCATTGGAATATTTTTGTTAAACAGAAGGCTTAGGTATAATCATGCCTTGTCAGGCTCCTGAAAGCATATATTACCAAATTGATAGAAAGTGTCATCACACACTGTATGAACACAGAAAACCTTATTAGGCATCCTTCCCAATTAGGAAAATTGAGATTATTATTAAACCAAGGATCTTAAGGAAACCATGATTGGTTATTATAATTTCTCAAAGTAGGGTTTTTTCTCCCTCTCCTTTTTATATTTCTTTTTCTGGGGTGGGAATAAAACACAACCAACCAAATGGGTGAAATTGGTTGAGGCCACAAATCACATGGCAGAACCCATGGAATGAGTTTGTCGGCTACTTTTCAAAGCCAGGATTGGAAGCCTACTGATAATAACACTATGAACTTAGGCACACACATTTTGATTATGGTCTGCCATATAGCAGAGGATAAACATTAATCCAAAAGGTTGAAAGCTAGCCAACATTGACAAGATAGATCATAGACCTGAAAAAGAGAGGAACATCCTCCTTGTTAAAGTGTTTTACTGTGAAGATGAATTTTTAGGCTGAAGAGATTATGGGTGTGTTTGGATAGAAACCAAACCATGGTTTCAGAAGTGCTTTTACGGATTACGAAGTAAATATGTGGAGGAGATTATCTCGTTTTGCGAAAAAGTGCTTCTGAAACCACGGTTTTGGGATACCCAAACAGGTCTTATATCAACAACATATGCTAGTTACTATATACTTCAATATATATATGTGGGTAGTTCTTCTTTTATTAGCTTTATACTCATATAAACATAAATAAAAATATATACTGATTGTTTTTTTAGTTAAACTTTGTGAAGAAAAATGTGTGTTTGACGCTATGCATTAACATAAAACTAATCATATTCTTGTTTATTTATGTATTGACATTACTAGATGTCCGCTCCACAAGAAATTTGAGGCTGAAAGTCTCACTGTTCATGACTCAGCTTTATATAGTTTATATATGTATTAATTTAATTCTAGCTAAAACTAGAATTTCTTTTATGACTGAGCATTAGGTTCCATAGTAGTGTAATAAAGTGGTAAGAGTAATTAACGGCATATATTATAAGGTATAGGGATGAGAGTAATTGATGGGGTTTGTGGATTTCTGATCCTAAAGCTTATTTAGATTCCTAATAATGGTTATATTTGGTTCTGAAATGAATGCAAGATAGAAAAGAAGGAAAGCAAATGAAAAGTGGGTTCAAAGTTTGAAGAGGGGGGGATGAGTTCATGTCAAATCCTCCAAAATGGCCTAGTAAAACTAAAAAACCTTTCAGCCCATCGTTTCATGTCGCCTCACAGGGTACCTGGTGGGACCTTCAAACGCGAATGCCCGCTTGACCTCAAGTACGCCACAAACACTGTGTCTCTCTTTTAGATGATGATTGCTGCCACATGAAGCAGTAGGACTAGTAGGGGCACACTTTGCTCTCACTCTCGCACTCTCTCATCTTTATTTTATTTTTCCTTTCTTTGTTTATTCTTTTTCTCTGTAACATGGCAGATATCAAGCTAAATTCTCTCTTGAATCATCTTTTAAAAGTACATTCCTTCATATCAGTTAAAGCTAAGATGGGATATCACAGAAATTGGACAAGTATAAGACTAGGATGAGATATTCTATTCTCTGAGAGCTAGCTGGCATTTCTTCAATTTTTGTGTGCGAGAGGAAGCAAGAAAGAGAGAATTTTTGTGGGACAAAGAGATAAATATTGGGATAATAAAGGGGGGGGGTTAAGAGTTAAGACCAAGGAAGGTGGGGAGCATATTGATGTAGAGGTTGAAAATAAAATAATGTTTGTAGGCTACTAGGCTGCATAACTTTGTTTCCTCCTTGCTTTGAATCGGGATAGGGAGGGATTACCATATTTTCCAATATAAACAGTTCTAAGAGAGGCTTGTGTGGACCATTGGTGTTTGCCTTTGCTTCAGATGCTGCATTGTCTAGATAGTGCTCTCTATAGTGCACAAATATTTAAAAAAATGTTTTCTTTCTTCCCTTTTCATTTCTCCCAATGGTTTATATTTTGACCCATATCAGGTATAGTGTTGAAAATTAGGCAGATTGAAGAGGTTGTCCCAAAAAAATAATATTCTTAAGTAGACTTGTTCAAGCTAAATCAATTATAGAGCGATATCCTATACATCTATTCATTTTGAGTAAACTCGACGTGTTTCTTTCTCCCATCATATTGTTTATGAATGATAAATAATATAACTTGCTACAAATTTTATATTATATACTGATATTGATTAGGTATACATGGAAGATATTTTGGTTGGCGCCTAAAGCAAATGCATCTAGAAAGAGTGGTGTGTCATGTCTGCTACAATTGACCCCTTGAAAAAAAAAATAGAAGTAAAGAAATGCATAATTATGTCTTTGTGAAGAACTAGCTAGTTTGGCCCCCCCCCTTTTCAATCTCTCTTGTTTGAGGGAAGAAGTGGATGAACATTAGGAACAAATGAGTTTGCCCCACAGGCTATCTTCTTAAATGAAATCACATTTTGGTGTTCCTTGGTAGGTATTGGTTATAAGTGCCTAGACACGCTGTTTTGACTGTGAGCTAGCAGCACCATTCCTCTTGTTTGTTATTATTTCTCCATATATATGCAGGTATACTAGTTGGGACAGGGGAAGGAGAAAGAGGAGCCCTTGTCCTAATTTAGAGTGTGAAGGACATAGAACTACGTGTCATAATTTCCAGTTTCTTAGCCTTGCCAAGTTTCTGACTTGGACACCATGTTTCTTTGAACTTGAAAACAGAATTTTTCAGTGAAATGAATTAAAAAGGGATTCCTAATGGACATAATGGATATTGTCTTCACTGGTAGGTCATGCAGACTAACAATCCTAGCTATTCATGTGATAGGGCTATTCCATAACCACGAAATGTGTCACACATGGAATGACCGGATCATAATGAATGGCTAAGATTTGCACCCTGTTCATGACTTGTAGGGAGAGATTTAACTGAGATTCTAAGCACTATAATTGCTAGCGATTGATTATTGATTCATTGGCAAACAAATGTTAACCTTCGATGCTGTTAAATGTTGTGGGAACCTTGCAACTTGCAAGCCAATAATTGCTTGAGACACAGCTGAAATCAGCTAGTCATTTTCTTCAAACAAAAACTGTTTTTTATGATGGCATCCTTTGACTAAAACAATCTTTTTCAGAAAGCGAACGCTTAGTAGAATCTTGGTAGCCATGAACCTTATTTGTGTCGCTGCCTTTTTGTTTCAAAGTGGGGGTGGAGCCAGAGTGACTCATCAGCCAATTTAGATGGTGATGGGAAACAGAGACATATCCGCAGATTTACACAGTGAAATACCAATCCCTCAGTTATCAGAAACAGTTCTTCCATTGGAAAAATAAAGGGATATCAGGAATCAGAATGATTAAGGGCACCTTACAAGGCCAAGCAGAGTTCCAAAAGTGTACTAAATACGTAACATCCTCAATAAGGTAGTGTTACAAGATATATGCACGCTTGACAGATATTAAATCACATGTATCTGGGACAAATCTAACTATCCAAACCTAATATTTAAGAAAATAGAAAAAGCTAGAGTCTCAGAAAAGAGGCTTTCTCCTCCCCATCTTCTTTTGTGTCCCGCAAGTCATTTATCTTGTGATTAAATGCAGAGACTTGTTTCACGTTCATCTTCAGCCACCCAAAGGCCAGAGACCGCCAAGAAACAAGGGCTGATAGTTTGCAGCTCTATTCAAATATTGAAATGCTTCCATCCCAGGAGCATGAAGCAATAGCGTTAGGTATAACAGGATGGAAAACGACATCTATGCATGCTTGGTCAGAGGTCTTGATTTTCTTTACAACGTTAGATGACTGATAATCGTAAAGATAAATAAAACCATCTGAAGAACCAGAAGCAAGCCTCTTCCCATCCAAACTGAAATTGCACTTTATGGGGAACCCGGAGACCCCGTGGCTTTCATACCTCTTGTACTTGTTTAGCCTGAAAGGGGGGTTTGTTGCAAAAATTGCAATGTAATTCCCATTTGACTGGGCAACAAAAGTAGACTCAAATGGATGGCGCCTCACACATGGACAGGTATAAGCTTCAACATAAACCTGATTCAGAAGCACAGTAAGCTTATCTAAATTCAGAATTTACAAAGACATAAAACAGTCACAAGACTCAAAGCAATATTTGCAAGTACATAAGGTCGAAATAGTACTGAATACATCATTCAATAATAATTTGACATGCCACTACAATTTCCATCTAAACTTCACTTCTGGATTTTCATGTAGTTCTTCTGGTTGTGTTCTGTTGTGGGGTGGTTCATGCTAATATCAAACACTAGCAATGCTGCTCACATAGAGAGTGAAAAATGAAAACATAATACTGAGATTTGAAGAATGTAGAGGAATCTCACCTGATTAGATAACGGAACCTGTCTGGACACATCCCAAACAGTAATGGAGTTCTCACTGACATTACTCCCAGATACATCACTGGAAGAAATGAACTGCTTCCCATTGATTGTAAACTCAACATCCAAAATTGGACCTAAGTTGCGATTAAAGCTATGGACTACTTTACCAGTCCTGATATCCCACAATCTAATATGGCCCTTTGAACCGCCAGAAAGAAAGAGGTTTGAGTTTTCTGGATGAAACTTTACAACTCCGACAATTTGATCTTCACTGAACACCTGAGTCTCTAACCCCTTTTCGACATCAATCAGCCTTGATTTGCAATCATATCCACAAGAAAGCAGAGAGTGCCCTTGCTGAGACCATTTCACATCTTTCACTGCTGCGTTGTGGAAGTTTATTACACGTGCTTTCTTTTGATCTCTATTCCACACATTCCAAATGCAAACCAAATGGTCCATCCCGGCAGATGCAAGGAGATGAGCTGTAAGCTAACATTTTGAACAGGTCAATGCAAATGATACACAGAATGAGCATAAAGATCAATACTTCTTCAATAAGAAACATTTAAAAGATATTACTCTCTCTTAAAGAAGACTAACTCACATATCAAGAGAAAAGTTTGAAAGCATCAATGAGGAAGACTTACCATAAGGGGGAGACCATTGTATAGCATTGACAGCTTTTGTATGGCCAGACAGAGTCACAGATAGCCTTTCAGGTATCAGGTTAAGATTTTGACAACTTCTAGCTTTATTTCTCAACAATGATAAGATGCTAGGAGGTATATCGTTATCCAAGATGCTTCCTAAGATTATGAACAATAACATGTTATAAAATGAGCGGCTTTTGCCAATGAAGTTTAATTAACACAATGAAACCATGTACAAGAAACGGTCCATGAAAGGGACAAAAGTTATCGAGAAATTGAAAACTATGCAAATTCATCACTCGATCACAGAATACAATGCTGATGTGCAAATGCCACAAGCTTTCATCAAGCAGCTAGCCAGCTACTTATCGGCTAATTTATTTCCCTAACTAGCAGTGCATATCTTTAAACGGGAAAGTGGCATGAATTATTTCCAGAAGTTGTATTTTAGCAAAAAGCCATAATACAATCAAGCTCATGTATTTGCAATGCTAATGGACGTAGATTGTTGTATTATCAGATGCTGTTTTTTACATGAAAAAAAGAAGAAAAAGAAAATTCCATTTGAAGGAAAGAGGTAAAAAGGAGAGACATCCTCTCTAGCCAGGAAGAACGAAGTCAAAGAACTACCACAAAAGAGCTGGTGAGTCCCAATATATGTCTAACAAAGGGATTCCTAGTAAAACTCACAACCTGAACAAGAGAAAAGTGACAAAAAAACAACAAAATAATCCCCGAGCAAGCAAAGACATTTACTTTAAAAACCTGAACATGTAACAACTACCAAGAAAACCAGAGCATTCACAGCACTCTGCCATAAAACCTTGCCTTCCTTTCTACTGTGTGCAAACCTGGCATTCCCAAGCCCCCCGCAAAGCCTAACTAAATATAGATGGAAGGCTAGGAAATAGAAACATAATTGTGTAGCTGTTTCTGAAACAGAAAAGCACTTCACTGACATATTTAGAGTCTACAAAGCCACAACACTCAGTGCTACTATCCAAGTGAAGAATATGAACTTGAAGGGGTATTTTGTTCAATAGTGATATTTCAAAAAGGAAATTCTCCTTTTTCAGAAAATCAGTAAGAAACCAAAAGGGAAAAATTTGCCATCCACATGAGAACAACAAAGAAGAAGAAGGATTAAGCAATAGCATGTAACCCTCATAGTTAAGACTCCAAATCGTCAAATCCTATTGAAATGTTCCATCGACATAGAAAAGTAAATATCCCATGTTTATCCAAAAACACACACACACATCAAGCACCAACCCTGCTCTCACCAAGGGGTTTTGAAGTATCTGTTGTTTAATTTATTTGTAATATATTTCTTTAAAGAAGATGTTCCAAAAAAAAGAAAAAAAGAACTGGCAACTTTTACAGATTAACTAAGGCAAAAACACCAAAATGACGACGCAAGAAAATATAAAAATACCCGGTGTGCAACTTGAAAAGTTGCACCATATTAGGTGAAAAAAGATATGGAAACAGCTCCCATTTTCATGTTTACAGTGTACATCTAGACTGGTTGGTAGCTAAGGAAATGGACAAAATCATCGATAAGCTAAAATAAAAAAAGCTAAAGTATACATTTGATCTTTTAACTTTGTATAAGGTTTCAATTTGATCGTTTAACTTTAAAAAGTATACTTTTAGTCTTTTAACCCTAAAATTTTTTTAAAAAATGATGACATTAAGATCTTAAATGTTGATAAATATTCTCAAATGCCAACATATTGAGTTTAATTTTCGAAACATCCATGATTGTTACAAAAAATAATCATTAGAGCCTAATGATTTTAGGGTTAAAGGATCATATGTATGCTTTTTAAAGTTAAGGGACCAAATTGAAACCTTGTACAAAGTTAAAAGACTAAATGTATACTTTAGTCAATAAAAAATGCAGTTATGAATGATGAATCAATATAAAACAGAACTTTTTTGCCAACCAATATTAAGCAGAATCAAAATTCAAGATTTAGCAGATTCTGCATTCCCTGTTCCGGTCAATTGAATTCGTCACCGCGTACATACTAGTGAAAAGAGTTCATCCACATTGTTATCGGGTAGCGCAAAAAGAACGCAGGATGAATCAAAGAAGCAGTTCTAGACATATCGAGTTTATCTACTATCATCCCAATTATTTTCGAGATTAAGTTCAGCAAAATATCAAAAAACCCCAGAGTGAATAAAGGCGCGCGCATCATCTGCAACCTTATTAGTTACAAAAGCTCACACAATGCCAGCTCAATCGGAGCCAACAAAAATGATTAAGAAGAAAAGGATAATGTGACAGGGAAAAAAATTACCAGATAATGTTACAGAAGGCGAGACCAGAGGTGGGTCGGGAACAGTGGGATCAACGGCTAAAAGTGCCCTTTGTCGCTTGGAAATATATCTGCCAGGAAGCGAAGATTCCGTTTGGAGCTGCGAGCAGTGGTCGATAGGAGGAGGAAGATAGGGTTTTGGCGGGTTGGAGGAAGAAGGCGCAAGCTTCTGACGTTTCGGTTGATCTTGGTCATCATCAGACGCATTGCCATACGCGTCGCAGAGAAGATCCATGCCTGCTTCTCACTTCGATTCCTCCTCTGCGCAAATTTTTGCCGTTACATAACGCGCGCACGCACCCCCACACACACACACATTGCGAACGATTTTTGCCACTATAATTCTTTCTTTCTTTCTTTCTTTCTTTCATAAGGACATACTTAACATATCCAGCCCATTTGCTTTTGTTTTAATGGTTTATGGGCTTATTTTTTTTTGTTGTTTGAACTTAGGACTCCGCTTACCGTTCTTTTTAAAAGAAAAATTACTTGGGCTACTTTTAACTATTGGGCTGGTCCAGACTGGCCCATGTTTGTCTTATCCTATGAGTCCAAACTATTTGGGCTGATGTGAAGCTTTACTGATAGAAATTACAGGAATTTCTTAGACAATTTTGTGATGAAATTTTGTGGCAAATTATATATAAATTAATGAATATTTGATAAAGCATCATATATGATTCATTGTTAAAAATAAATTTTTACAGAAAAGTTACATGCATATAATGAGATTTAATATCATTATCTTTAATTTAATACAAATCGACCCCTCTTTTATTTTGTTAAAATACAAAAGGGTTAAAGTCTAAAAACAATAAGAAATCGTTTGCATTCGCAAAGCATAAATATGGAGAAAGAAAATATTTAAAAAGTGAAAAGAAAAAGGACAAAATGGAGCGTACAAGAGGTTGACTTGGGAAGTCCTCCGCATCATGTTAGTGGTCTGAGCAATGGCCAGCAGTGTGGCACTGAGAGGAGTAAGAAGTCCAGATTCACCGACAGCGGATTTTGCACCACATTCCATCATTCACGGCTTATCCTTCTAATTTCTTTTTCTACTAAAAATAAAAATTAGGTAAGTTGGAGTCACAGATATGCTCTAGGATTACCTGCCAACAAAACCCTCACATGAAAAATTTAAACTCATGATTTTATAGATTATAAGTAAATTTCTTATTAACTGAACTAATTTTTATTGGCTATCCTTATTAACTCAAGGTTGGGTCTTAGTGGCTACTTACTCCTTGGGCTTTTGCAAGTTGCTCCAAAGCTACATTCAACATAAACTCCCCTAAAATCGAAGGCCTCCAAAATCACTGGCTTAGTTATTTTTTTTGTTTCTTTTTATTTTAAATTAAACAGATAGGTGCTACCGGGTTGAGATTATAAGTAATACTCGTCGATTTTTAATATAAGATATATTTAACAAATTATATTAAATTAAAAAGCTAGATAAATTAGTTAATTATAATAAATATGACCTTTTTTTTTCCTAAAACACCATAATCATCTTTTTTAATATCCTCTCTCATTTTTCTACTTATTATGCTCGAGGGAGATCCATAAAGGTAATTTAGGAAAAAATTGATAAATATGAGAAATATGTCTTATATTTAAGATCAAAATCAACTCAATAATTAGGTCTTATAGTAAGAATGGAAGAGTATTAAACTCACAATCTCCTACTTATCATAAGTTTTCTTGTCATTAAGTCATAAGACTATTGGTAAGCGCACGTAGTTGCGTTTTCAACATAAGCTGATTCGACCAAAAAAAAAAAAAAAAAAAACAGAGAAGCACAGATATGCATGTTTGAGTTAATGAAGAAATAAGGACATATACATATACACCTTAACCTGTTTTTACTTGATATGCATAACTGACGTTCTCAAAAGAATTCAAGTTGAAATTGAACATGTATCAGTAATATTAAATTATTAATATAATAAATTTCACTGACTATAAGACACAAACAACACGATTTATTAAAATGTACTCCCTCCGTTCCTTATTATAAGAGACAAATAACCGAAGTACGTTGATCAAAAAATAGTTAAAATTAGTTAGAGCAATTAATGTGTAAAAAGTATAATTTTTTTTCAAAAATGCCCTCATTAATAAGGAGAGAGAACATGAGAGAGAACAATTAAATTATTAAAAGAAAAAGAAGTGGGAGGGAGAGAGAGTGTGAGTTGAAGATAATAAATATGGGTAAAATAGGAAATCAATACAAAAAAGTAGAGACAACTTGTAAGTGTCTCTTATATATAGAAACATGCTATAAGCATCAAATGTCTTTTATAATAAGGAACGGAGGGAGTATCATATAAGGGCTTAGGCTAGAATAGTAATAATGACAAATGAGGAAACGAGTGTGAAGAGGGGGGTCGGTACGTAGGTCCACAGTGTGGCCCTCTTCGCATTTCCATTCTTCGTCATCATTGCCTTATAACTTAAGGGCCCTATGGCCCTTCTTGCCCTTTCCTTTTGTCTTAATGCCTATTCATCCCTTAAATAGATAAATATTCCTTTTTTATTTATGATGTAAATGTGAGGTCATGCTGTGCCCTTGTTGCCAATGAAACTGACCCATGTGGCTCATTTTCATTCGGTGAAATCCAAGGTTCCTCATTTTTTTCAATTGTTCATAACATAATTAATCAATGATATGTTGAAATGATTATACTCTTCAATCCCTACTCATAAGAATTTCTCCCACCATCAACTTGAGTTTCTTGATTAAAAAAATCGCTTTTGCTCATAAATTTAGAAAAACAGTTTGTTGGAAAAAAAAAAAACAATTTTCTGTCAAATTCTAAATCCGAATAAGGGAGTTAGATTTATTCCAAGGAATTAGACATGTTTCTCCATACAATGAGTATGATTTTTAGTTGAAGCTACATCATATAACCAGTAAATGGTACTGTTTGATATGTGTGTGTATTGATAACTTGTAAAAATTTCTGTTTTACTTATTTGGTATCAAAATTTTAATAAAGCATTGTATGTTGACCAACGTTATTCCTATCTCAAACAACCAAAAAGAAGGGACCTTAATTATTGAAATAACATAGTTTAATTGAAAAATCTCATAGTAGATTGCTATTGTCTATGTTCTTAGAAGTAAATTCTTTGGATTACATATTAAAACCTATTTAATATTCTTTTAAAATATTATAAGCACCTCCCCCGGGGAAAAAACACCAATGAGCATATAGACAAAACATCACATTATTAACTCCACATCAACATCTTCTAAAAAAGAAAGAGATTTTTTTTTCAACACGGCAATTTAGCTGAGAAATCTTATAACAAAAGCCTACTTTAATAAAACATATTGATTTGATTTGAATATGATTAAATGCTGCCCAAAAACTTACAGGTTAATTTAATTAAACAAGCAGTTAGATCAGATGTGGGTTTTATCTTCAATTATTTGAATAAGTTGTGAACAGACAAGAATGGGAAATAATGATGAAACAACGTGACATACAGAAAAAACAATGTTCGATCTTGGGCATCGCGCAGACGCGCACAAGGTCTTGTTTAAATAATTAAAAGATATTCTTGTGTAAACACTTGAACATCACACAGCTGGAGACAAAGTTATAAATATTATCGAATAGTTTGTCAAAAGAGAAAGAAGGAAAGAAGAATATGAAGGCGCAGAGAGACAGAGAGAGAGAAGGACAAGCAAATGAGAGAGGAGGATTGAGATATAATAATATATGAGATGTGAGGGGGATTTCTATGAAATTAACAAGTGGGGGCCAAATTATGACGCCAAAGAATGTTTCATGAAGAGGGTCAAGATCCATTATTTGTCAACCCTACCGCACCACATTATCAACATTAACCAAATTACACACCTCATGTTTTTGGTGTATATGTACATTAAGACAACCCCCACTAACCAAGGTTTATTAGTCAAAATTTTTTAAAAGAAAATTACTGAAAAATCCCCAATCGAAAAATATATTCTTTGAACATGTGCAACACTTATCTTTATTGGGTATAACTTTTCTTTAGTTATGTGCAATTTATTTTTAGGTATGTGCAAATATTTTCTGTTTTGCACGAAAATAAAGATACGTTACTTCGTTCACTATTGAAGAAAAGTTACACTTGTTGAAAATAAGTTATACCTGAATTTTTAGACAAATTTTAGGTACTTTTTGTTAATTGAGTTTTTAACGGGGAATTTTCAGCAATTTTTCATTCTTTTTAATGTCTACATATATGTTCACATTGTCCAAAGAAATTAAAACTCAATTTTTCCTCTTTCAAATCTTGATTGATAATTAGTTTCATGCGAGTGTTGCTTCATTCACTCAGAGCGCAATAAATTTGAAGGCGAGGAACCAATTTCGATACTCATTGCTTTGATGAGTATCTTAAACTCATCAAATCTAGACCGTCTATATCTGATTTGAGCAGTTCAAATTAAAATTTTTAATTAATTATTTTAAATACAAAAAATAATTTTTTGAAAAAAAGATAGTTAAGAGATTATCTTTGTTTTAGATTTTATTCATATCAAAATAATTATTTTAAATAAATAAAAATAAAAAAGAAATCAAATCCTGACCACCCAAATGAGATATAGACGATCCAGATTTGATGTTTAAGGTGCTCATCAAAGCAATGAGTATTGAAACTATTTCTCTTAAGAGGATGTGATCTCTCCTTGATATTTGAGGATCTCCTGGGTCCCAATGCATATGTGAGTAATTAACATGTATCTATGTGCGTATATTTGTATATATGTGTGTATATATGTCTATATATATATTTGTAATCAACATCATAATCATCCTCATCATCCTGCGCAATGTAGGTAGGCTGCTTTTTATTATAGTTGAAATCCCACGTTTAATTTTCAAATCCAACAAATTTCAACCAAAGTCAATGAAAAGAGTGACAGTCACATTGGGCACACACATGCGTCGTCATATGTCCATCTTTCTTCTAAAATCCGTCATCATCGTCATCATCATTTATATTACTAAAGCACCACACACACACACACACATAATTTTACTTTATCATAAGTCAACGAAAAACCTCGGCAATCGCATATACAAAATTTAATTAGAAAACTATATCCTTTTATATATGTTAAAAAAACATGTTTTAACTTGTCATGATCTTACATTAAAAAAATTAAAAAATCATGAGGATGATTTTTTTCTGTCAATTGGAAGACAATTAAGCGTTGTGAAAAGTAAAGTTCAAAATCATATCAGAGTTGATATAGAGATGTATAAAATATGAAATAAATTTGATAGCTTTATTTCTAGTTCTTCCTTTAGTTTTCTTTTGTATGGAAGAAAAAAATATGAAAGTGCTTTGGTGGGTGATGGTGTTGATTAATATAGACTCTAGAGAGAGGGGTTGGTGAGGATTTTAGGGATTGAGACAGCTTTCAAGATGGCAGAAATTTTGACATGTACGAATGGTTACTTGGTAACATGTTACCGTTAATTAAAACTTTCGATGTTTTAATTAAATGATTAATCACATAATGGAGTGGCCATTCAAATTTTAAACCTATAAGAGCATGATGGTTTGCAATACTTAAATATGTCCCTACCTAGCTAGCTAAGCTGAGCTAAAGGATTAAATTAATTAGTGGATTATTTACTAGAACAAGAAAGCATTATCAACCAAAGTTCTATAATTTAAAACTCGATCAGACAAGAAGATCATCATATATAGCTTAGTCTTATGAAAAATAATCATATCCAAGACCTCTTTGTCTTTTTGGGAAGCTTAGTTAGCCAACTATTTCAAAAGTGGACAAAAAACCTTTAGGGTGTGAAAATCAAAATCAAGTGGAAATCTTAGTTGGTTTTGTGGGAAAAGCGAGTGATTGGTGGAGATGTTTTTTTATTCTAAGAATATTGTTTAGTGGGTGAGTAAGCATCAAATTATAATAATAAATAAAATCAAAAGAATATGCGTTGGAATTAACAGACGCAAGAGAGGACAAATTCAGAGAATAATCTTCAATTACTTACCATTACCCTCACATGAAAGCCCAACTACATGTCAATATCCAATGTGTGTCTGTATACACATTCTGTAATGATTCTAAATATAAAATTCATTTTAAAATATAAATTACATTGTAAAATAGGTTTTATATTTAGAACGAAAAGATTGTATTATTTTGCATTCATCTATTACAGTGTAAATTATTATTTTAAAAAAATATTTATATTGAATAAAATAAAATTAAAAAATTATTAAATTTAAGATAGAATCAATAAAATTTAAATTTTTTATTAATTTTAATAAAACATGTTGAAAATAATTTATAAATAAAACTAAAACAGTACATGCATGTGTGAGCAGGCTTACAAAAGTTATTAAACATAGGTGTATGTAGCGAATACGGACTTGACTATTGGCTGAGCTGTTCTGCAATTTGGACAATTTGAACATAAAATAAATCAAATTTTAGTCTATAGAGGAGTTTAAATTCAACTTTAATTAGTACTGAGGAATTTTAACAAATTTTTAATTATTTTAAGATTCAACTTTTCAGATTATTTTGTAGCAAAACAAGTTTTCTTTTGGGATGAAAAAAAGGACTTTTAGTTTTGCATTAAGTAATTATTCATGTCAGCGGCAAGTTGTATTAGTGTGACAACGCCACCCGTCATATTTTGATATGAGGTTCCTGGCACAAGCCTAGCGTTGATATATATTTCCATTTGTGCCTCGCATTGCATGAAACTTTTATATATGTTGATTATGTTCGTGTTTAAATACTATAACGATATGAATTTTTAGCTTGTCTGTTCATATAATTAAATTAGTTGGTATGCGAAATCAAATGGTGTTGGGAGGTCGTTGTTTAAAAAAAAAGAGAGAGAGCAACACAGTTATAAAGTGATTTTAAATTATCTGGAAACGCTAATGGTTAAATATCAAAGTCAACGGGTTGGCGACAAAAAATAAAGTCAAAGGGTATCATTGTAAATCATTAATTGAACATGCCCCAGAATGTTCACACCAGGCCAGTTAATGCAAGTTAATCTCCATAATTAATACTCCTCCGGTCCTTAATATAAAACCCAATTATTGAGTTGGTTTTGGTTCTAAATATAAGATCCATTTCTTATATTTATCAATTTTTCTAAATTACCCATATAGATACTCCTTTAACCATAATCAAATAGAAGAGAGATGGGGTATTAAGAAAGATGATTATGGTGTTTTAAAAAAAATGTATCACTTTTATTATAATTAACTAACTTACCTAACTTCCTTAATCTAATCAAATTAGTTAAATAGGTCTTATATTAAAGACTGGAGGAGTATTCAGCCAAAAAAAATATCTCCAAAGTTGGATACATCAATAATTGAATTGTTAATAAAAAAAAGTTAATTATAATACATTGTTGTTGACTTATGAGTAAGCATTATATTGTCGAGTAAAGTGAACAATGACGCATTGAACGATCAATACCAATAACTTATACTATTAAAAAAATATCTAGTACCCTGGTCAAAAAAAAAAATATCTAGTACAATAATTAACTGGAATAATGATTTGAACCCCAAAATAATGAAGAAGTCAACGTATTTAACAAGGATTAATGAAATTTAATTAGTCACTTTTAATTAATGTTCATACACAATACTCATCTGGTCCTATTTATAAGTTACCTGTAACATGTTTCATATAGACTAAGAAAACATTAAATTTTACTAATTTTCATTTAAAATTCAACAACTTTTTAACATTATCCCTATTTAATATATGTTATATCTCTTAAGAACAAAGTCAGCATAGTAATAAATGAAAGGTAAAATTGCATATTTATATAAAAAAATTATCTCTCTTTCTACAAATAGGATCAAAGCAGTACATGTTTAGGTTTATGAGCAAAACCCTAATTAATCGGTTAATGTAGTTAATAATAATAACAATAGAGACGAAAAAGTTGGTGAAGTAAACCGAGCCATCATGATTCTTTGGCGTGTAAGGCACATAGTGTGAAATGTGAATCAATATCTCAAAGCTTTGTGGCTGACTTTGACAACCATTTAAAAAAAAAAAAAAATCAAACATAGTGTGTGTATGACTTGCCAACAAGTCAAACCTCATTGATGTTATTTTTTTGTTGTCAATCTTTTCACCTAATTGACTTTATAATTGCTGCTTTTAAAAATTAGAAAAAGGCAATCATTTTAAGATTGCAATCCATTTTTGTTAGGTTGATCGCACACATACATACGCATGTGTATGCACACCTACAATTTATCTTTTAAATGATAATTTTTACAAAATTATGCTGAAATATATAGAGTGCATAACTTGACATGGTTTTTTTTAATAAATATATTATGTTTTATCTCGATAGATGATAGCAGGTTGGGACTTTGATTTTGTTTATTGAGTTTAATTTCAAATGTCTAAAATAATCACATTTTTTTATTGTTGAAAATTTAAGTCATATAATTGAAATTAAGATTCTTAATCCTATAATGATACTCTTTCTTCAATTTTTTTGTTTTTATTCAAAATCTAAAGAATTTGCCGTCCACGTCTATATATCCTAATTAAATGGCGTTTTAACACACATAATAGAGAGTGAAATTAATTGATTAAACACAGAGAGAGAGAGAAGTATCGTACAAAAAGGACTATACAATTACTAATGAGTGAAAATGTTATGGATAACATACAAAAGCACATGAATAAACAAATAATATCTCCTCTAATGAAAAACAGAGAGATGATTTTCCCCAAAAGTTGCAAGAGAATCACCAGACCTTCAATTTTCATGTTTGGAAAGAGTTATGGAAAAAAAAAAATATGTATATAATTAGCTGTAAAATAGATATCTCCATAAAAATTATGTGAGGATTTGGGTCTATTAGTTCAAAAACCTTAAATTATATTTTGTTAAACATAAGTTGAAATATGCAAAGAAAAAAAAGAATCCTTAAATGGGTAATGCATGAGGTCTTAAAAAAGTGAAACAAAATATTTAGAACAGGAATTTTTGTGAGAGAGTGCGTGTGCGTGTGTTTCTGTTTGTTAAATATAATTCGAAGTGAGGGAGCATATGTTTGCATGTGGGATTGTGTTGTCGATATGGAAATTTTCAAATATATACTTATGCATTTGTACATGTGATAGTACGTGGACACGTACATGTCTTAATTTATAAGTGGCTTAATAAAAAAGAAAACATTTATTAAAAATATCATAGAACCCAATATTCATAAATATGTGTATGTATGGAAGAGTTTTAATTTTTATTTCAAGTTTAATTGATTAATTTATTCTGAGAATTTAAAAAATTTTATATATCCTAATTTAGACCCAAAACAAAATTAAAGACAAATACATGTTTTATAATTAAAATTGTTGTTGTTTTCCATCTTGAATATACATATTATTATATCATGTAATTAAATGAAAGCGGTCAGTACTATATATGATAAAGTCTTGGGACGTTCAATGGGGGCCTTAGAAATTCGAACACAATGGTTAATGTCGGCATCTGTGCAAACAGGATTTGAAGCATTCGAAGAAGAAAAGAGAGTAAATTAGTTTCAAAAGAAACATCACAATTATACTCTATTTAACTAGTTTAATTATATTAAGAAAGTTACGTAAATTAATTAAGTATAAAAATGTGACATATTTTTTCTAAAATATTATAATCATCTTTTTTAATTAATATTCCTCCCATCTCCTACTCGGTTATGACTGAAGGAGTATCAATAGAGATTTTAAAATTTAAAAAAAATTAATAAATATAAAAAATGAGTCTTATATCTAAAACCATAATCAATTCATAATTAGATCCTACATCAAGTACCTAAAGAGTATATATTTATATATATTATGTCAATTATATTAAAATTGAAGAGTACAAATCAATATTCCTCCAATAACTCTCATTATATTCGTGTATAAGTTTTATTTTTCTTTTCCGGGGTATCTCCTCATTTTCACGTGCTTTGTTTTTCACCAAAGTTTCCCCTTTCAATCAACGACGGCATTATGATCAATAGCTGTGAAAATTCGGGCCTGTGATGAGAACCGCCAACCCGGGAATGAACAGGGAATTGAATGGTTTGTAGGTTTCTGATGCACACTCTAAACTAGTTAAAATAACAATTGGTTCATTGTGGACTTTTCTATACAATTCCTACACGACTGGTTTTTGTCTTAGAACTGGATGGATTGAAATAACGGCTGAAACCTTTAAAAACAACTTTTAATCATAATATAAAAAGAGTTTTATCTCAATTTATATAAACATGCTTGTCATATACAGTTTCAAACAAGTACTCAATTGGCGTAGATGTGAAAGAGATAAATTTTTAAGTAAGTAATTCAAGTAATTAACCAATGTAGATAGTGTTTTCTTTTATATTGATTATTAAAGAAGCAAGTGTAAAAAAAAATCAATTAGTCTTACAATATTATGCTTATGAAAATCTCACTAGTCATAAGTTACTTTCATACCGTCCTCGTAACAATTGGCACAAAATTCTGACTACAAAGGTACTTTTGTGTAGTAGTGACCTATACTCGAGAGATGCAAAGAAAACAAATTAGCTAGCTCGCTAGCCAGCTAGCATTTATATTTGCATTCCCCTTCTACTTCTTCTTAATTCTTCTTCCCTCACTCATGTGCTTCTGTGTATTTTTCCTCTCCCTCCCTCCCTCTCTCTCTCTCTCATGTGGGGGGAGGTCACTGCACACTACTTTGTGTCTTCACGTGTGCTCCCTCTTCTTTTTATACTTTTGTCACTTTCCACACTTCATCCTTACTTCATTATGACCTCATAATTTCTTTATTATTTCCCCCTGCTTTTTTTATTGCTCACTATTGATTAATCCAATAATATGAATAAATTTGTCTTGGGTATGTATACACATTGTTTCTTATAATTTGATTACTTTACTAATTTGTCTTTTGGTCCAGAGATGAGGGTAAAGTGGTGATTAATTTCTTTCGTGTCCATAAATATTAATTATAATCAATGGTTGCCATAACAAAGTATGATGCAACCCAACAAGCTAGCATGCATGCATGCAATGTGCCAAGAACTAAAGCTTATATTTAGTAATAGCCTTAAGTGGAGCAAATTATCATTATCATGAAGATATTACTATAATCTTACAAGTAAAATTATATATTTTTTTAAAAAAAGTGTGGTTCCATTGCCCATCATTGTAGTCTAATTTGTTTGACGATCAACTTTCTATTGTTTTATATGTTATCTATAATTCTTAATATAAGATACAGTTGATTAATTTAAAAAGATTAAAAAAATTATTTTAAAATATTATATTTACCCTTTTTTTCCAAATTAATTTTTCCTCCTTATAAATTATTATATAATCTAATAATACACATAAGTATCAAAAAAAAAATCAAACAACGTATGCTATAATTAAATAATTTTTTAATTTTCTTAATTTTTTTCCATATCATGTTCTTATTCATGCAATAGACATCTAAATGAAAAAAGAAAGAAAGAAAGAAAAATCATTGTCTTCATCATGCATATAAGCAACGGCTCTACAACTGTTGCGACAAAATCGATCAACAGAAATGTGTAATGGCAATCAGATCGATTTTCATCATTGTCATGACAATTGAATCATAATATCGTACAGGTATGCATGCATGTTGCTATCAATTATGACTAAAATTAATTGGGTTCAATAAAGCAATTAAGAACAACTCTAAAAACCAGGTTAAGAATTTGCTTATGTTTGTTGATATAAATTCATCAATTGAAACATATAATATTAAGAAAAAAGGAATTTTAAAAATGTTTAAAAAGCTATATATTCTTCAATAAATGTTAAGTAATTCGACAAAATTATAATCCTGAAACCTAGTAGTACAATGTTTTATCGATATGGGTTGATTAATACGGTCCATGCTTCAGGAGGTGCTAGTTTAAATCGCATCGATGAACTCATTTTAAGTGATTTGTCAGTATTTTTACAAGTATTTCTTTTAGTTATGAAATCTGGTTCATTCCTTAACGAGATTTTATATTCAATTCACTTAAAACTTTTCTAATTAAAAAATGTATACGCTACTTTATTTACTGAAAAAAAAAAACTCACACTAAGAAATTATAATCAAAGCGACGTGCAGGAATTTAAATAGTAAGTTTTGTTGGTTTTTTATTTTTTATTTTGGACATGAAAGGGCGCATGTTTGACCCTTATCAATGTTGTCAACTACTCCCACTCATTCAAGAATAATGATTCATTAATAATAATAAATTAAGGAGAGAATTAGGCATGCACTTGGTGGGCCAAATACTCCAAGACTTGTATCTTTTTTTTCAAAAAACAAAATTGTAATTCATGTTGTGTTCACATATATATTAAGACAGTAGTGCAGCTTTCGAAAAATTCTTAGATATCGTCATAGTATTAATAACTTTTCTCTAATTAGTTACTCAATCAATATAATTTGATGTTAACGTTATAGTTTTCGTCTCACATATATTAAGTTATGACAAGTGATAAATTTAGACGAGTTCTTTAAATTTTTATGACCAATTTTTTTTTCTTGAAAATATGATGCAAGTATATGACATTTTATTGATAATCTGACAAGTATATATTTAATAAAGAATCATATATTATGTGCAGTAAAAATCACACACTTTACATGATTTTGTAAAGATACTACCTCTCCTGTCCTTAATATAAGACCTTGTTTGATTTTTATTTTGGTACTAAATATAAAATCCTAATCCGTTTTTTCTCTCATATTTATTTATTTCTAAGTTAATTCTTGTAATAATGATAGTTCTGATCAATATACTTTATTAATAAAATATTTTATAAAAGATAACACTTATTTATTACAAATAACTAATTTAACTAGTTTTCTTAATCTACTTAAAATTAGTCAATTAGTTCTTATATTAAGAACATGAATGAAGTAGTAGTACATTTTATCATTAATAAAGTCAAATATTAGTTTGAAGCTAGTTTGAGAAATCCTATGTAACCATTGATAGTGTTCCGATTCAATGGGTATCCAAAAATTAATATTCCCTTGAATTTATATGAAAAGTCAATAGAATAATGTCAACAAGCAGATGCATTTTTTCTTTCTTTTTTTCCCCTTCCTCCCAGATATATATATTTTTCCATGTCTTGTGGAAAGTTTGAGAAATGAGTTGAATCATTTTCTTGGGTACACAGAGGAAACAACAACTAACCAAAGGCAATGTATGTTATGGTGATCTATATAATTTATAAGTCATAAATGGCATATTTTTCTTTTTGAAAAAAATACCACCATGACAATTCTGGATTTTTTTATATATAAGTATGGTAAGTGACAATTCTGGATTTTTTTTTATATATAAGTATGGTAAGAACCCACTCTTAATTAACTAGATTGGACGGATACATGTAAAAAAAAAAAACTAACATGTTAGTAATCAATAATATAAAATATATAAAAATAAATGAATATGTTTAAAAACAACTCATGTGGAGCGTTGTGTAAATTTTTTTATTAAAATAATTGACTCCTATTGACTCTTATCACACATTCCTTCAAATGACAAATAATGTCGGGTAAATTCATACGGGACGTTTGGTCAAATAAAACAATTAATAATTGAAGATAAATATTTAAATTAGAAAAGCAGGCGAAATGATTAGGACGGCAATATGTAATTATTTATATATATATATATATATATATATATATATAGGGGCGGAGGGGGAGAGAGAGACACTTTTTGAGGGCTCTGACTCTGATGCGGAGAGCGTAGGGTGCCGCCTACAGAGGAATAGAAGTGGGAACCACACGTCCTTGCACGCGTGAAACCCTCCTGGACCCCACATGTTGACTCACGTTTCAACCTTCTCCTTCCTCTCTCTGTCTCTCTCTCTTCTCCCCCCGCGTTTCTCTCTCTCACCCTTTCACTCTCACCAATTAAAATCAACATGTCTTATTCACTTTTAATTTTAAAACATTTTTTGCAAGTTGCTGGTACCTCTTTTGAGGGAAAAAAATTAAGAGGTTGAATTAGAGAACTGACAGGATGTTCTTGTCAAATTGATTTTTAAAAAATCTCAAAAAAATACTTCTTAAATTTTAAAATATCAAATTAGAAATAAATAAAAAAATATTTTTCTTTTTAAATGTTGTCAATTGTTACAAAAGTATAGTAAATAAAACTGATTTAAAATTTTAAAATTCAAATACATTTTTTTAAATTTTTTTAAAAATTAATGTGTAATTTTGATTTTTTTTAGAACGTGAAAGATGTGGAAACGCGCTTTTCTGGAGAGATTTGTATTTTTCCCCCCAAAAAATATCAAATATAGTAACAAAATATTGGTTTAACATAAAATGGCCACATACATAGAGAACACATAATACAACTTCACATACCGGACACCAACTGAAAATAAAGTACATATATTGAATCTGCAAACTTGAGACTCAGCTACTATAGTCACTCGGACTAATAACCCAAAGACTAAGGGAGTGTTTGGATAAAAACCAAACATGGTTTCAGAAGTGTTTTTACGGATTACGAAGTAAATATGTGGAGGAGGTTACCTTGTTTTGCGGAAAAGTGCTTCTGAAACCACGGTTTTGGAGCACCCAAACAGAGCCTAAATGTAACAGCCTACAAAAACCAATGGCAAGATGAAAACCATGTGAAGCCATAAGCACAATTTTAATCCCTCAACAAGACATGAACGAGTAAAAACACTAATTTCACTTTTGAAAGACAAGAACGAGTATCTACTTAGATTAAGGGGGCGTTTGGGTTAAAAAAAAACACTTTACATAAATTGAGATAATACTCTTCTCACATACTTATTTCATATACTGTAAAATTATTTTTAAAACCATAGTTTGGTTTTTACCGAAACACTCTATAAGTTTGAACGAAATGGGCAGATAACAAACTTTATGTTGGAAGCCTCATATGTGAGCACTTATGCCATAGTATCACTCCAATCATAATGGCCCTCATCAAAATCATTGAAATTTGTTGTAGCATAGCCCATCCAAGCGCAAGACTAATTGTTGCATTCGATAAACATCAACTGAGAGATTTGCATAACGCCACCCAACCCAAAAAGTGGTTTTAGGATCCAAACACATGCTTAATGAGTCTTAATTGATGAATTGAGATTAAAAAAAATTATTGTTAATGATGTTATGCCCCAAAAAAAATTATTAGATGATAGTTTAGCGTCGACGACTAACTACTTGCATCTCTGTATGTGAGCACGTGAGTGGGTTTATTAAATTGATCATATTAAAGAAAAATTAAATGATGGTTTGGAATCAAGAAGTAAATGTTAAATGAATTTTAAATTGAATCCCATGGATTACTCAAGGTTTGCAATATATATCAGAATTGTGAATGAAACCACAAATAAAATTGATAAAATGCCACACAAAAAAGGCTGAATCTTATGGTGTTTCTATTTTTTAAACGTAAAATTACATACTTTTAGAAAATCACAACAAATCAAAGCATATTAAATTATTAATTGGAAAAGCCTTTTCAATATATGAGAAATGACTATGATATGGTGTTCGAATGTTTATAGATAGGCCAATATTTTACTTTATAATGAAGATGTTTTGAGCTAATTAATGCATACATTAATATGTCGGCTAGGATTAATTTTTCTCATATATATAGATATATCACAACCTCAATGCATATTTAAATTAGAATTAGACAACATAAAGAATATATATACACATTCTTATCTCTTAAAAGCAAATCTTTGTTGGCTAAAATGAAGCTGATTAATAAAGTTGATAAGCATGAACCGGTTGTAAGGGTGGTTAGAATATGCTAGAGAATATGACTGCTCTTTAAACGAAATTAAAAAAATTAAAAGCGGACACTAAAGGACTACCTCCGGTCTTTAATATAAGAGATAGTTGATTAATTTAAGTATATTAAGAAAATTAGTTAAGTTAGTTATTTGTAATAAATATGTGTTGTTTCCTAAAATATCATTGCTAATTATGTATATTAGCTTATGAAGCATTTAACATGTGTAATTGTTATAAGGACTACTTTAAAAAAAATAGATAAATATGAAAGATAAACTAGATTAAATTTTTATATTTAAGATTAAGTTGAAAGTCAAACTAGCTTTTATATTAAGAATTGGAAGTAGCATTTAAGTTTGTGGAGGTAATAACGATATGTCATGGCATGTAAGACTAAATAAGAATTTTTATATCATTATGAACAAATTAGTCAAAAGAATTATAATTGTATATATTGCCTCATCAGTTTAATTTAATATTTTAAAATAATTTTTAAAAATATTTTAATGTTACACAAATCATATACAAAGTTTTATTATTATTTTAAATATATACTTAATTAAAATTATTTCACCTTTGGTATTCCGCACAAAGATCACGATGAATTAATCTGAGTTCCATTACACGAATAAACTTGTTAAATCAATTTTTATTTTTTTATAAATTTTTTCTTTCATGATCTAATATTCTAATGATGTTTAACCTTAGACAGTATTTGTAAAAGATCCATTTAAGTGCTGTATTTTTGGATAATATTTTAATTTAATGGTTATGTAACAAAAACTCTGGAAAACGTATTTTTCTTTTAAAAAATTGTTCTGTGTAATTCTTAATTAATTTCCTAGCTTGAACCACTACAAGTCAACAGGGTTTGTAAGTGTCAAATTGATCTTATACTTGACCCAAATCTTTTTGTCAACCAGATTTTCACGGGCAATCATTTAACCTTTTGATAAATCGTCTCGGTCTAGAATTCCTTTAGTGTTAGATTATATTTTAACATGTAATGTTGAATTTTTATTTTCCAACTTGTGATTATTCATCTGAATAATTGCAAAATATATGTAAAATTTGAAATCAAATTTTCTTAATAGATGAATATAATTTTCAATATATACACAGACACATATATCAATCAAATTTATATTCTTATTGAAATTTTAGTTAGTGTTAAATAAAATATATATAGAATGTGATCGTTGGCCGACACATCAAAGTCAACCATCAATTTATTACTTTCTCTTAACTTACTTTTTTTTTTCTTGATTGAATTTTCTCTTGTAAATAAAACTATAATACTTACAAGAGAAAATTCAATCAAGAAGCAAAAAAAAAAAAAACTTGTAGAATTAAATGTTAAAATCAATGTTGTTGATGATGTGAAATGCAACCTTTGAGAATGACATAAGAAAATTGCGTATCTGACTTCCAAATTCCATTGACTATTAATATGTGTGTATGTAACGATAATGTCAAAACATTGATTTGTTCTTGACCTATAGATCTCAACTATATATAGAACACGCAATTAATTAATTAAACTCGGTATATAAATAAGACATGCACTTCTGGATAAATCACATATTAGTTGGCATAATTAATTGATAAAGTCGGTTTACCTTAATTTGTGTGTGTAGATTAATATTAATTTTAATTTACTGGCTCTAATTTTGATTATTAAGATAAAACCTTTTTTTTTAAAATTCATGTCGTGTTGGGCATTTTGTAAACTATACTCATCATTCTAAGATAAGAAATTTCATATTCAATGGTTCATTATTGTGATGCATAAAACATTATCATATTCAAAGTAAAAAAATAAAATAAAGGCCCATTTGGTATGAGATATGATTTAATTAATTAATTAATTATTGACAAGAGCATATATCGATCTCCAACTTCTCCTTCATTTTCACATTGTGCTTAGTTAAGATAAGTGACATGATTTAATTTGATGTCTTGTCATCATATGCCTAATTCGCACTACTAGTACTAATAATACCGTATCATTTTAGTCATAATTAGCTAGATTAGTTACTAATTAACTATGTTAACTATCTTTATTTAACATGCGAGCAATATCATCTAAGACAAAATAGTTGACTACAAGTTTAATCATTATATTTTAAAAACTTACATGATAGAAAAATATGCCGCAAATTTTTGGCTAAATATATCTACAATTAATTGACTAGATTGTTTTAACTTTTTCCCCCTAATACTTGTGGCTAATGATTCATGTAATATTTTATTGAGTTTCAACTTAATTCGTTGACTTCACCTTATGTAAATGTTTCACATTTATTTAGTTTCAACTTAGTTCAATTCACTTGACCTAGTTCTACTTTTGTTAGCGACATTGTATCTAGTCTAGTAATATATATAATTTTTCTTTTTAATAAGTAGAAGGTTGCAAGTTCAACTTTGCTTGTAATCACCAAATCATTAGTGTCTCTTTTTCATTAAAAAAGAAAAGGAAAGAGCCTCAATCGTTGGGAAAAATACGCCAATTGAATTACATAATAGTTGAATCTTGCCTAGCGTCATGCGGAATTAGATAATTATGTAAAAAAAGAGTACAACTTTAAATTAATTTTGTTTATATATATACTATCTCTGGTCAATAAGGTCTTATAATTAAGACGGGAGGTAATATATTAGGGAAAAAAAGAACAGTAACTACTGATACAGAAGAGAATATTACAGTCCAAAGAGGGGGCTTGGGGGGGGCGAAGAGTTGATTACAAAATGACCTAATTGTTGTGGGAGTGTGTGGGGTCTAATCAGTAATATGATAACCCTCCGAATTGTCAAAGTGTCAGCCACATTCTTCTTAGTCGGTTACTCTCTCTTTCCTCTCTTCCCCTCTCCCCTCTATATATATATACAGACACACACACAACTACTTTCCATTCATTTCCAACACTCTCCATCATCAGCTCTGTATATATTCTCACAGACTCTGATATATAGCTTAATTAGCTTGCTTCTTGTTCCCTTCCATGGCGGATGATCAATTTCAGGCTACTGGAAATTGGTGGGACTCCTGTTCAAGAAATGTGAGATTCGAATCCCAATCTTCTTCCTCAAACCTCACCACCTCCTTCGTTCCCAACTTCACTTGGAACAATATGGATCATCATCATGACCTCAAGCCTGGCTCTTCCATCTCTGATTCTCCCATGATCATGGGCTTAGGCCTCTCCTCAAACCCCATGGATTGGAACAATCAACCCTCCATAATAATCTCCTGTAAGTTCATCATCTTCATCTTTCAATCTATTAGATACTACCAGCTGTGTCATGCTAGGTTAAAGTTTCTGACTTTTAATTTCATTCTGCAGAAGAGCAGAGAATAAGGGGGTCTCCGATGGCCGATTCAGACCCATGCTTCAAGAGAATCTGGGTTCTCAAGAAAGTGGGATGGGTTTATCTCATCATCAACAAGTTGAGTGGAGAGAGAAACTATTGTTTTCAACAGATTCATCTTCAACTACGACTGAGCAGTACAGTACTACTTCCGGGGATAGCATAGTGACGACCAGCCAAGGCTTAGCTTGTAGTTTCCACATGGATTCTAATTCTTATTCTGCTGCAAATCCTTCAATATTACAGGGAATATTAGCTCCTGAAGCTTCTTCTTCTTCTTCCTCCTTCGACAATAACCATAATCGTGCCTGCTTCAATAACTTTCCCTATGGATCTAACAATAATGATCAGCTAATGGCTTCTAATTGGCCTAAGGTTTCTCAGTTTCTTAGGGCTTCGCCGCCGAAACAAACCCAACATCACGGTGGTGGTTGTGGTGGTAATAGCCAGTTGCAGTTTACGAACAACACAACCTTCTGGAACGCTTCTGAAGCTCCTCCTCATCATCATCATCAAGCCGCCATTAAAGAACCTCGAGCTTCCTTCTTCCCTTCCCTGCAGCCTCCTTTTCACTCGCCGAATTTTGATGCACAATCAAAGGTACAATACTTTTTGTTTTCGCCTTCTTAATTAAGGAGGGGTTTTCTTACTTAAAAGTTTAATTTTTTTTTTTATATGATGTGAAGGTAAGGGCGTAATCTCAATTATCTCACCATCACCTCACATGGTTGGTGAATCTAGAATTTTTATTTTTCATGGCTTTAAAAAAAAAATCCTGATATTTAGAGATATTATGTGCATACACATAAATATATGCATTAATGTTACACAACATTGATGATATTCGTTAAGGCTTAGGGTTGATGCGCAGTAATCTTCTTGGATTTTGAACTGATCAAAAGGGGTTATTATTTCAGTTGGAAATGGCAATAAAACCAAAAAAATAAAAATATAAAAACAGAACGTCACACACAAGCCTTTTTTGTCAACCTCAAACTGAAATTCTGTTAGACCTAGTTAGCTGTGAAGATTTTTCCTTTGACATATAATGTCTGTCATGTCTATAAAATTATCAGTCTAACAATTTTTTTAAAAATATTTTCATCATTCTCTCATAATAAAAGTCAGTTTATTTTTATTTCATGGTATTACTTATGTTAAGTAGAATAAACTAGCTCTTTTACTCTCAGTTAATTTTGGAGATATGCATCTTTAAAAAAATTGTGAGAAAGAAAAAGAGTCTGATTTACTTATTTTAAAATAATGGTATTGCAGAATATTTGTGGAGGAAGAGAAACGAATAGTGTGGGGAAGAAAAGTGGTGGAGAAGCAGCACCAAAAAGGGCGAGAAACGAAACCTCATCGACTTTGCCACCTTTTAAGGTATTTAATAATTATTATTATTATTAATACCAATCATAATTAAGGGCGACGAAACTTTTTAAAATTCAAGTGCTTTAAACTTTCTGGAATTACATTTCGTTTTTTTGTTGTTGGAGTCGATATATAAACAAGAAATAACTTCGAATGTTGTCAGGTGAGAAAAGAGAAGATGGGGGACCGGATTACTGCTCTTCAGCAGTTGGTTTCGCCTTTTGGGAAGGTAATTTAATTTAATTAATTCCAGCTTCTAAATTTATATATATACCATTAATTAGATGATTAAATTAAAAGGATCTGGTTGGCTAAAATAAAAATTAAAAGGATATGATATTAATATGCTATGAAAAAGATAGAGGTTGGGTTTTATACGCTTTATAATACTTTATCATTGGACCACTTTGAGATTTATATAGATTATCTGAAAGTTACATTCAAACTTGATGAAGATTATATATTATTGGCCACAAAAATATGTTGAAAATTTTTACTTCTATATACAATAATGTTAATTAAAACCTTATAATATCTCTCTCAAACTTTTATGATATTTTCGTTTTGAGTCTTCATCAGATATATTTTTCATCTATATCATACAAATGCAAGGTTTGAAATTATGGAGACTTCAAAGTGTTCTAACTTCTAATAGCAAGAGAACTAAAATACTAGTCCTATAAAAAAGTTTAAATAATAATCTCCCGTTGATCATTTTATTATAACCTTACTCTAATTAATGACAATCATAGTACTTCATTAATTAATTATGGATTAATTCAATTCTTTATTAACGTGTGGTTATAATTTTTGTCAGACTGATACAGCCTCAGTGCTGTCTGAAGCCATCGAGTACATCAAATTCCTCCATGAACAAGTCTCTGTAAGTCCCATAACCATATATATGCATATATATATATATATATATATATCATCAAAAGCTAAAATTAATATATAGAAAACTTGGACTTACACACCCACGCATATATATAAATATATATTCATCTCCTTTTGTTTTATTGTCGGTTATAGGTTTTAAGCACCCCATATATGAAAAGTGGAGCTCCGCAGCACCAACAGGTACTTCACATAGACGTTCCTCCATGTGTGTGTGTGTGTCTAATATAATAGAATTATTATGAAATTAACATAACATATATAATGATGAAAATTGCAGAGTTCTGGGAAATGTAAGGACGGGGAAGCCCTAAAACAAGACCTGAGAAGCCGAGGGCTGTGTTTGGTGCCGGTTTCAAGCACTTTTCCAGTAACTCATGAAACCACTGTTGATTTTTGGATGCCAACTTTTGGAGCCACTTTCAGATAGTTAATTCCTACGAAATTTTTATTACCTAATTGATAGGTAGGTAGATATATTCTAAACAAAGAATCTTATGATCTTTGATTTAATTAACACATTTGTATTTATTTATGTTATTAACTTGAAGCTATTTTGTCTTAGATTGAATCATCTACGATTCTAGAAAGAATCTTATCATCAGGTCAGATTGGAAATGATGAAATGATAGCGAGGAGGAACACTAAAGAAGGACACAGAGGCCACACAAATTTGTCAAGTTGTTGATTGTGCTCATGGAAGAGAAGAACGGAAGGGAAAGGAGAGGAAAGGAAAAGAAAAGAAAGAAAGGAAAGGAGAGTGTTGGAAAATGTGTTGAAAGAGAAAGAAAAGGAAATGACCCTCCAAAAGAGAGGCCTTTGTTGAGCCATCTGCATGCAGAATGATGCAACATTGGGACCATTAATTATACTTCTTAACTTGTCATTATAGTTGGAGAATCATGCTTAATTAGGGGATTAATTATAGGAAGAGATTAATAATCAAGGGAGAATTGTTGTTTTATATTTAGAAGAAGAAGATAAAGAAGGTTTGATTTTTTTGTTACTAGTCTTTGATGAATTGATTAGATTTGTCCATGGCACTTGATGATGATATATTGTATGCTTTTGATTTTGATTAATGAAAGGAAACAAGAGAGAAGATTTGATTTGAAGGAATAATGGAAGTTGAGAAAATACTAAATAAATGGATTGGAATCTCACTTTAAATTGTTTTTTTTTAATAATGTCGTTCGAATATGTGATGGAAGTGGAGGTCAGAGGGTGGCCCCCCTACAAAAACCCTCTCAGATTTTTCATTAATTTGCTATATAAGAGAAACTAACTAATAAAATGCATCCAGATTCATTACACTCACTCTTACTCCCTCTAGTGCTGTATTTGCACATAACATAACTTTACTGATTCGTATAATCTTATTTATAATATATATATGTGCCTGAATTTAAATAATTTTTTTCTCTCTCATTGCATGTTATATCACTGTATTGATATATATCTCTTTCATATTTTTTATTCATTTCTCTCTCCCACTCTCTTCATAAATAAGAATATTTTTAAAAAATAAAATTATTTTTTTACATTTATTACCTTTAAACAATTTAAACCATTTTTTAGTTATATAATTAATTATTTATATCTAATACAGGATAGAACCAATGCAAATGGAGTACTTATAGTACTTACAAATATTGCGCCTGTCATATATTTAAGTGTGTGTGAAGAAAGTTATATACTCATTTAATGTGCTTATTTGATTATTTCTAATCAAATCAAGACGTGTGTGAATTTTTATTATAATTAATATTATTAGTATTAATATTTTATTAAAATCCACATGTTTTAATTTGATTGGATAAAAATATCTTATTCATATAAGCTAGATGCCTTTTTTTGGTGGTACTAACAAAGTAGAAAGATAGATATATAATATTGTTGCAGATGCTTTCACACATGCTTTTGCTCTTTATATCGAGTGGCCATTATAGAGAGGCCAAGCTATGCTATAGTATATAATGTATATATACTTTGCTAATGAAATAAAAGTAAATATCATAATAATAAGAAGAAAAAAGTTAGACGAGAGAGAGTGCTAGAGCCTAGCAGAGAATAAGAAAAATCTCTCGTAGTCTTAGAATTTTAAAACTTGCTTCAGTTTTTAGTTTTTTTAGATATATTGGACCATCTCTGAAGGGGGAAAAAAAGAAAAAGCTTTATGATCAAGAGTCACTTTCTTCTTTAGCAAGATAGTTTATAGTATAAGTTACTACTTCTATTTCTTTATAATCATTAACTTTGGAAAATATTTATATTTATATTTATTTTAAAAATTCATTATGTTCTGGTCACCTAGAAATTAAAGTGTCCTGCATATTGATTATAAAATTTCTTTCATTCTTTAATTAGTGATCAAAGAAACCTTTTTTTCCCCCTTTCATTCCTTTCGAGGTCAATTATAAGAGCAATCACCGTTAACCTTAGCTTGGGAGATGTTTTTTTTTTCAATTGACAACTTTAAAAAATATATTTTATATAGATAATTTCAATTCAAAGATAAGAAAGTCAATTGAATTCAAATTCTTGGCGTCAACTTAACTCAATCTAAACAATTAAGTGGATATTGATGAGGAAAGCATTTAATTTAATTTTAATACACAAAATCATTTGAAAGATGATAGAAGAAAAACATATAATTTATATAAATGACCAAAAAATTATATATAAAGACAACATCAAACTTCCACTTTATTTGTTAATTTTAGTTTTCTAACTATCATCATAATATAGAATATATATATAATTATGATATTTAAAATTAAAACACCACACAACTAGAAATAGTAATATATACTGCATGTATATATGTATGTTTTGGCATGTGTGACGACTGTGAGTTTGAGATAATTCTAACTCTACTAATTCCTTTTGTTTTTTCGTTAATTATTACCTTCTCAATAGTAGCAGAATCA